>NC_056435.1:66567965-66672965 GCF_018296145.1 Oncorhynchus tshawytscha
TTTTTCACAATTCCTGACATTTAATCCTAGTAAAAATTCCCTTTTTTAGGTCAGTTAGGATCACTACTTTATTTTAAGAATGTGAAATGTCAGAATAATAGTAGAGAGAATTATTTATTTCAGCTTTTATTTCTTTCATCACATTCCCAGTGGGTCAGAAATTTACATACACTCAATTAGTATTTGGTAGCATTGCCTTTAAATTGTTTAACTTGGGTCAAACGTTTTGGGTAGCCTTCCACAAGCTTCCCACAATAAGTTGGGTGAATTTTGGCCCATTCCCCCTGACAGAGCTGGTGTAACTGAGTCAGGTTTGTAGGCCTCCTTGTTCTATGGGATTGAGGTCAGGGCTTTGACTCTGTTGTCCTTAAGCCATTTTGCCACAACTTTGGAAGTATGCTTGGGGTCATTATCCATTTGGAAGACCCATTTGCGACCAAGCTTTAATCTATTGTGTGAAGTGCACCAGTCCCTCCTGCAGCAAAGCCCCACCCCCACAACATGAGGCTTCACGGTTGCTTCACGGTTGGGATGGTGTTCTTTGGCTTGCAAGCCTCCCCCTTTTTCCTCCATAACGATGGTTATTAAAGCCAAACAGATCTATTTTTGTTTCATCAGACCAGAGGACATTTCTCCAAAAAGTATGATCTTTGTCCCCATGTGCAGTTGCAAACTGTAGTCTGGCTTTTTTATGGCGGTTTTGGAGCAGTGGCTTCTTCCTTGCTGAGCGGCCTTTCAGGTTATGTCGATATAGAACTCGTTTTACTGTGGATATAGATACTTTTGTACCTGTTTCCTCCAACATCTTCACAAGGTCCTTTGCTGTTGTTCTGGGATTGATTTGCACTTTTCGCACCAAAGTACGTTCATCTAGGAGACAGAACTCGTCTCCTTCCTGAGCGGTATGACGGCTGTGTGGTCCCATGGTGGTTATACATGCGTACTATTGTTTGTACAGATAAACGTGGTACCTTCAGGCGTTTGGAAATTGCTCCCAAGGATGACCCAGACTTGTGGAGGTCTACAATTTTTTTTTGTATGAGGTCTTGGTTGATTTATTTTGATGTTCCCATAATGTCAAGCAAAGAGGCAATGAGTTTGATGGTAGGCCCACTTGAATTGTGATACAGTGAATTTTAAGTGAAATCATCTGTCTGTAAACAATTGTTGGAAAAATGACTTGTGTCAAAGTAGATGTCCTAACCGACTTGCCAAAATTATAGTTTGTTAACAAGAAATGTGTGGAGTGGTTGAAAAACAAGTTTTAATGACTCCAACCTAAGTGTATGTAAACTAGTTTTAATGACTCCAACCTAAGTGTATGTAAACTTCCGACTTCAACTGTAATTTGAAGGAACAGACATGATCAAACTCTCTGTCTAACTATATCCCTCCTTTCTCTATCCCTCTACTTAATGAACTATCCCTCCCTCCATCACTCTATCCCTCTTTCCAATCAGAGGGAAAATACATTATCACACTATATCCATCTCTTTCTCTAACTATCTATCCCTCCTTCCTCTATCCCTCTTTCTCTAACTCTCTATCCTTTCTTAAAGTATCCATCTATAACTCTCTTTATCCCTCTCTATCCTTTCATAGTTCATCCAGCATCATTACTCTCTCTCTAACTCACTCCCTCCTTCCTCTATCCCTCTTTCTCTAACTCTCTCTCCCCCTTCTTTCTCTAACTTTCTCTCTCTCTCATTATATCTCTATCCCATCTCTAACTCTCTCTCTCTCTCCTTAACTCTCTCTCTCCCTCCTTCCTCTAATCATCTAGCCTACCCCTCCTTCCTCTACCCCTCCTTCCTCTATCCCTTATTCATCCATCTCTCCATCCATCCCCCCTTCCAGTATAATTACCTCTTTTCTCATACATTCTCTCTCTCTCCTCATTATGAGAGGATGCCCCACCTCCTCCTGAGAGATCAAATACATATTTGTCCAGATCCTCATTAGAAGAAGAACTGGAGCTCTGTGGTGTAATGAGCAGACAGGCTCACAACACTACAGTTAGACGTCCACGTATCTGAGTAGGATAAACCTCTCAGGCTTCGTTTATTAACGCTCTCTATATTTACAGTGCCTTCAGAAAGTATTCATACCCTTTGACTTTTCCCCCATGTTGTTGTGTTACTGCCTGAATTTAAAATGAATTACATTTAGCTTTTGTGTTACTGGCTTACACACAATACCCCATAATGTCAAAGTGGAATTATGTTTTTTCTGAAATTTTTACTGATGAATTAAAAAATGAAACGCTGAAATGTCTTGAGTCAATAAGTATTCAAACCTTTTGTTATGGCAAGCCTAAATAAGTTCAATAGCAAAACTGTGCTTAACAAGTCACGTGATAAGTTGCATGGACTCACTCTAGGTGCAATAATGGTGTTTAACATAATTTTTTGAATGACTACCTCATCTTTGTACCCCACACATACATCTGTAAGGTTCCCTCAGTCGAGCAGTGAATTTCAAACACGGATTCAACCACAAAGACCAGGGAGGTTTTTTAACGTCTCGCAAAGAACGACACATGTTTGTTGATGGGTAAAGAAAAAGCAGACATTGAATATCCCTTTGAGCATGGTGAAGTTATTAATTACACTTTGGACGGTGTATCAATATACCCAGTCATACAATGATACAGGTGTCCTTCCTAACTCAGTTGCCGGAGAGGAAGGAAACCGCTCGGGGATTTCACCATGAGGTCAATGGTGACTTTAAAACAGTTGCAGAGTTTAATGGCTGTGATAGGAGAACTGAGGGTCAAATCAAAGTCGAGGTAATTGAGGTAATATGTACATGTAGGTAAAGTGAACATGCATAGATAATAAACAGAGAGTAGCAGCAGTTTGTGACGGGTGTGAAGGAATGTGAATATACTGTGCGTGTGTGCGTGTGTGTGTGTGTGTGTGTGTGTGTGTGTGTGTGTCAATGTAGTGTGTAGGGGTGTGTGTGTGGTTAGAGTCCAGTGAGTGTACATCGAGCCTGGAAAGAGAGTCAGTACCAAGCAATGAGAATAAAATAAGAAGGTCAATGTAAATAGTCAGGGTGGCCATTTGATGAACTTTTCAGCAGTCTGATGGCTTGGGGGTAGAAGCTGCACAGCAGTCTGATGGCTTTGGGGTAGAAGCTGTTCAGCAGTCTGATGGCTTGGGGGTAGAAGCTGTTCAGCAGTCTGATGGCTTGGGGGTAGAAGCTGTTCAGCAGTCTGATGGCTTGGGGGTAGAAGCTGCTCAGCAGTCTGATGGCTTGGGGGTAGAAGCTGCTCAGCAGTCTGATGGCTTGGGGGTAGAAGCTGTTCAGCAGTCTGATGGCTTGGGGTAGAAGCTGTTAAGCAGTCTGATGGCTTGGTGGTAGAAGCTGTTCAGCAGTCTGATGGCTTGGGGGTAGAAGCTGTTCAGCAGTCTGATGGCTTGGGGGTAGAAGCTGTTCAGCAGTCTGATGGCTTGGTGGTAGAAGCTGTTCAGCAGTCTGATGGCTTGGGGGTAGAAGCTGTTCAGCAGTCTGATGGTTTTGGGGTAGAAGCTGTTCAGCAGTCTGATGGCTTGGGGGTAGAAGCTGCTCAGCAGTCTGATGGCTTTGGGGTAGAAGCTGTTCAGCAGTCTGATGGCTTGGGGGTAGAAGCTGTTCAGCAGTCTGATGGCTTTGGGGGAGAAGCTGTTCAGTAGTCTTATGTCTTGGGGGTAGAAGCTGTTCAGCAGTCTGATGGCTTGGGGGTAGAAGCTGTTCAGCAGTCTTATGTCTTGGGGGTAGAAGCTGTTCAGCACTCTTATGTCTTGGGGGTAGATGCTGTTTAGGAGCCTTTGGGGGTAGAAGCTGTTCAGCAGTGGACCTAGACTTATGTCTTGGGGGTAGAAGCTGTTCAGCAGTCTGATGGCTTGGGGGTAGCAAGAGAACAGTCTATGACTTGGGTGGCTGGAGTCTTTGACTTGGGGGTAATTTTTAGAGCCTTTCTGACACTTGCCTGGTATAGAGGTCCTGGATGCGGTAGCAAAGCCCCAGTGATGACTTGGGTGGCTGGAGTCTTTGACAATTTTTAGAGCCTTCCTCTGACACCGCCTGGTATAGAGGTCCTGGATGGCAGGTAGCTTGGCCCCAGTGATGTATTGGGCCGTACGTACCACCCTCTATAGGGCCTTTCTCTGACACCACATGGTATAGAGGTCCTGGATGGCAGGTAGCTTGGCCCCAGTGATGTACTGGGCCGTACGTACCACCCTCTATAGGGCCTTTCTCTGACACCGCCTGGTATAGAGGTCCTGGATGGCAGGTAGCTTGGCCCCAGTGATGCGCTGGGCCGTACGTACCACCCTCTATAGGGCCTTTCTCTGACACCACATGGTATAGAGGTCCTGGATGGCAGGTAGCTTGGCCCCAGTGATGTACTGGGCCGTACGTACCACCCTCTATAGGGCCTTTCTCTGACACCACATGGTATAGAGGTCCTGGATGACAGGTAGCTTGGCCCCAGTGATGTACTGGGCCGTACGTACCACCCTCTATAGGACCTTTCTCTGACACCGCCTGGTATAGAGGTCCTGGATGGCAGGTAGCTTGGCCCCAGTGATGCGTTGGACCGTACTCATTACCCTCTGTAGCGCCTTGCGGTCGGATGCAGCGCAGTTGCCATACTAAAATCAAAAATTAAATCAAATCAAATTTTATTTGTCACATACACATGGTTAGCAGATGTTAATGCGAGTGTAGCAAAATGCTTGTGCTTCTAGTTCCGACAATGCAGTAATAACGAACAAGTAATCTAACTAACAATTCCAAAAAAACTACTGTCTTATACACAGTGTAAGGGGATAAAGAATATGTACATAAGGATATATGAATGAGTGATGGTACAGAGCAGCATAGGCAAGATACAGTAGATGATATCGAGTACAGTATATACATATGAGATGAGTATGTAAACCAAGTGGCATAGTTAAAGTGGCTAGTGATACATGTATTACATAAGGATGCAGTCGATGATATAGAGTACAGTATCTACGTATGCATATGAGATGAATAATATAGGGTAAGTAACATTATATAAGGTAGCATTGTTTAAAGTGGCTAGTGATATATTTACATCATTTCCCATCAATTCCCATTATTAAAGTGGCTGGAGTAGAGTCAGTGTCATTGACAGTGTGTTGGCAGTAGCCACTCAATGTTAGTGGTGGCTGTTTAACAGTCTGATGGCCTTGAGATAGAAGCTGTTTTTCAGTCTCTCGGTCCCAGCTTTGATGCACCTGTACTGACCTCGCCTTCTGGATGACAGCGGGGTGAACAGGCAGTGGCTCGGGTGGTTGATGTCCTTGATGATCTTTATGGCCTTCCTGTAGCATCGGGTGGTGTAGGTGTCCTGGAGGGCAGGTAGTTTGCCCCGGTGATGTGTTGTGCAGACCTCACTACCCTCTGGAGAGCCTTACGGTTGAGGGCGGTGCAGTTGCCATACCAGGCGGTGATACAGCCCGCCAGGATGCTCTCGATTGTGCATCTGTAGAAGTTTGTGAGTGCTTTTGGTGACAAGCCGAATTTCTTCAGCCTCCTGAGGTTGAAGAGGCGCTGCTGCGCCTTCCTCACGATGCTGTCTGTGTGAGTGGACCAATTCAGTTTGTCTGTGATGTGTATGCCGAGGAACTTAAAACTTGCTACCCTCTCCACTACTGTTCCATCGATGTGGATGGGGGTGTTCCCTCTGCTGTTTCCTGAAGTCCACAATCATCTCCTTAGTTTTGTTGACGTTGAGTGTGAGGTTATTTTCCTGACACCACACTCCGAGGGCCCTCACCTCCTCCCTGTAGGCCATCTCGTCGTTGTTGGTAATCAAGCCTACCACTGTTGTGTCGTCCGCAAACTTGATGATTGAGTTGGAGGCGTGCATGGCCACGCAGTCGTGGGTGAACAGGGAGTACAGGAGAGGGCTCAGAACGCACCCTTGTGGGGCCCCAGTGTTGAGGATCAGCGGGGAGGAGATGTTGTTGCCTACCCTCATCACCTGGGGGCGGCCCGTCAGGAAGTCCAGAACCCAGTTGCACAGGGCGGGGTCGAGACCCAGGGTCTCGAGCTTGATGACGAGCTTGGAGGGTACTATGGTGTTGAATGCCGAGCTGTAGTCGATGAACAGCATTCTCACATAGGTATTCCTCTTGTCCAGATGGGTTAGGGCAGTGTGCAGTGTGGTTGAGATTGCATCGTCTGTGGACCTATTTGGGCGGTAAGCAAATTGGAGTGGGTCTAGGGTGTCAGGTAGGGTGGAGGTGATATGGTCCTTGACTAGTCTCTCAAAGCACTTCATGATGAGCTCAGTTACCTTAGCTCAGTTACCTTAGCTTTCTTGGGAACAGGAACAATGGTGGCCCTCTTGAAGCATGTGGGAACAGCAGACTGGTATAGGGATTGATTGAATATGTCCGTAAACACACCGGCCAGCTGGTCTGCGCATGCTCTGAGGGCGCGGCTGGGGATGCCGTCTGGGCCTGCAGCCTTGCGAGGGTTAACACGTTTAAATGTCTTACTCACTTCGGCTGCAGTGAAGGAGAGACCGCATGTTTTCGTTTTAGGCCGTGTCAGTGGCACTGTATTGTCCTCAAAGCGGGCAAAAAGTTATTTAGTCTGCCTGGGAGCAAGACATCCTGGTCCGTGACTGGGCTGGGTTTCTTCCTGTAGTCCGTGATTGACTGTAGACCCTGCCACATGCCTCTTGTGTCTGAGCCGTTGAATTGAGATTCTACTTTGTCTCTGTACTGGCGCTTAGCTTGTTTGATAGCCTTGCGGAGGGAATAGCTGCACTGTTTGTATTCAGTCATGTTACCAGACACCTTGCCCTGATTAAAAGCAGTGGTTCGTGCCTTCAGTTTCACACGAATGCTGCCATCAATCCAAGGTTTCTAGTTAGGGAATGGTTAGGGAATGTTTTAATCGTTGCTATGGGAACGACATCTTCAACGCACGTTCTAATGAACTCGCACACCGAATCAGCGTATTCGTCAATGTTGTTGTCTGACGCAATACGAAACATCTCCCAGTCCACGTGATGGAAGCAGTCTTGGAGTGTGGAGTCAGCTTGGTCGGACCAGCGTTGGACAGACCTGTAGGCAGACCAGTCTGTAGGCAGGGATCAACAAAATGGAGTCGTGGTCAGCTTTTCCGAAAGGGGGACGGGGCAGGGCCTTATATGCGTTGCGGAAGTTAGAGTAACAATGATCCAGGGTCTTTCCACCCCTGGTTGCGCAATCGATATGCTGATAAAATTTAGGGAGTCTTGTTTTCAGATTAGCCTTGTTAAAATCCCCAGCTACAATGAATGCAGCCTCCGGATAAATCGTTTCCAGTTTGCAGAGAGTTAAATAAAGTTTGTTCAGAGCCATCGATGTGTCTGCTTGGGGGGATACGGCTGTGATTATAATCGAAGAGAATTCTCTTGGTAGATAATGCGGTCTACATTTGATTGTGAGGAATTCTAAATCAGGTGAACAGAAGGATTTGAGTTCCTGTATGTTTCTTTCATCACACCATGTCACGTTGGCCATAAGGCATACGCATATGGTAACCTAGTCAGGAAAACTCTCAACCCTATTACAGTGATTAATCAGTTGTAAAAAGGTTTTATATGGGCTATGATTGGACCAGTTTTTCCTAATCCCGTCACATGGTTTTAAAAGACTGAAGGAAAAAAACTCCTGGCCTTTCATCCTGGAGGGCTGAAAACCCTGTCAAACAGCACCAACCTTATACTTGTTCATATTAATAATATTTAGACTAGATTAGGAAGGGGATTTCCTCTTCACAGACACAGAGACAACAACTGATTGACAATACAACTCACAGGGCTGCGCTTGCTTTATGCATGTTGCAATGCAGTTCTATGCAATTCGAGGCCTTATTTTTTTTTTTTTTTATGAGCTCATGTATGTCATCACGGCTGTGATTATAATCGAAGAGAATTCTCTTGGTAGATAATGCGGTCTACATTTGATTGTGAGGAATTCTAAATCAGGTGAACAGAAGGATTTGAGTTCCTGTATGTTTCTGTCATCACACCATGTCACGTTAGTCATAAGGCATACGCCCCCGCCCCTCTTCTTACCAGAAAGATGTTAGTTTCTGTCGGCGCGATGCGTGGAGAAACCCTCTGGCTGCACCGCTTCGGATAGCGTCTCTCCGGTTAGCCATGTTTCCGTGAAGCAGAGAACGTTGCAGTCTCTGATGTCCCTCTGGAATGCTACCCTTGCTCGGATTTCATCAACCTTGTTGTCAAGAGACTGGACATTGGCGAGAAGAATGCTAGGGAGTGGTGCACGGTGTGCCCGTCTCCGGAGTCTGACCAGAAGACCGCTTCGTTTCCCTCTTTTTCTGAGTCGTTTTTTTTGGGTCGCTGCATGTAATCCACTCCGTTACACTGGTTGTAAGGCAGAACACAGGATCCGCATCGCGAAAAACATATTCTTGGTCGTACTGATGGTGAGTTGACGCTGATCTTATATTCAGTAGTTCTTCTCGGCTGTATGTAATGAAACCTAAGATGACCTGGGGTACTAGTGTAAGAAATAACACGTAAAAAAAACAAAAAACTGCATAGTTTCCTAGGAACGCGAAGCGAGGCGGCCATCTCTGTCGGCGCCGGAAGTGAAAAGCGGTGATGCAGCCAGTCAGGATGCTCTCAATGGTGCAACATTGTAGTTAATACACAATACTAACCTAATTGATACAGTAAAACGAAGAAATCCTTTACAGAATAAAAATATTTTAAAACATGGATGCTGTTTGCAACACGGCACTAAAATAATACTGCCAAAAAAATTGGCAAAGCAATTAACTTTTTGTCAAATATGGGGCAAATCTAATACAACACATTACTGAGTATCACTCTCCATATTTTCAAGCATAGTGTTGGCTGCATCATGTTATGGGTATGCTTGTAATCGTTAAGGACTGGGGAGTTTTTCAGGATAAAAAAATAAATGGAATGGAGCTAAGCACAGGCAAAATCCTAGAGGAAAACCTGGTTCAGTCTGCTTTCCACCAGACACTGGGAGTTAAATTCAGATTTCAGCAGGAAAATAACCTAAAACACAAGCCCAAATCTACACTGGAGTTGCTTACCAAGAAGACAGTGAATGTTCCTGAGTGGCCGAGTTGCAGTTTTGACTTAAATCTACTTAAAAAATCTATGGTAAGACTTGAAAATGGCTTCCTAGCAATGATCAACAACCAACTTGACGGAGCTTGAAGAATTTTAAAAGAATAATGTGCAAATATGCTAAAATCTAGGTGTGCAATGCTCACCCAGAAACACTCAGCTGTAATCACTGCCAAAGGTGATTCTAATGGTGTGGATTTAAAATGTATATATTTATCCTTTATTTAACTAAGCAAGTCAGTTAAGAACAAATTCTTATTTACAATGACAGCCTAGGAACAGTGGGTTAACTGCCTTGTTCAGGGGCAGAATAACAGAATTTTACCTTGTCAGCTCGGGGATTTTATCTACCAACTTTTCGGTTACTGGCCCAACCTCTAACCACTAGGCTACCTGCCTCTAACCACTAGGCTACCTGCCTCTAACCACTAGGCTACCTGCCTCTAACCACTAGGCTACCTGCCTCTAACCACTAGGCTACCTGCCTCTAACCACTAGGCTACCTGCCTCTAACCACTAGGCTACCTGCCTCTAACCACTAGGCTACCTGCCTCTAACCACTAGGCTACCTGCCTCCTCTAACCACTAGGCTACCTGCCTCTAACCACTAGGCTACCTGCCTCTAACCACTAGGCTACCTGCCTCTAACCACTAGGCTACCTGCCTCTAACCACTAGGCTACCTGCTCTAGGCTACCTGCCTCTAACCACTAGGCTACCTGCCTCTAACCACTAGGCTACCTGCCTCTAACCACTAGGCTACCTGCCTCTAACCACTAGGCTACCTGCCTCTAACCACTAGGCTACCTGCCTCCTGCCTCTAACCACTAGGCTACCTGCCTCTAACCACTAGGCTACCTGCCTCTAACCACTAGGCTACCTGCCTCTAACCACTAGGCTACCTGCCTCTAACCACTAGGCTACCTGCCTCTAACCACTAGGCTACCTGCCTCTAACCACTAGGCTACCTGCCTCTAACCACTAGGCTACCTGCCTCTAACCACTAGGCTACCTGCCTCTAACCACTAGGCTACCTGCCTCTAACCACTAGGCTACCTGCCTCTAACCACTAGGCTACCTGCCTAACCACTAGGCCACCTGCCTCTAACCACTAGGCTACCTGCCTCTCTAACCACTAGGCTACCTGCCTCTAACCACTAGGCTACCTGCCTCTAACCACTAGGCCACCTGCCTCTAACCACTAGGCTACCTGCCTCTAACCACTAGGCTACCTGCCTCTAACCACTAGGCTACCTGCCTCTAACCACTAGGCTACCTGCCTCTAACCACTAGGCTACCTGCCTCTAACCACTAGGCTACCTGCCTCTAACCACTAGGCTACCTGCCTCTAACCACTAGGCTACCTGCCTCCTCTAACCACTAGGCTACCTGCCTCTAACCACTAGGCTACCTGCCTCTAACCACTAGGCTACCTGCCTCTAACCACTAGGCTACCTGCCTCTAACCACTAGGCTACCTGCCTCTAACCACTAGGCTACCTGCCTCTAACCACTAGGCTACCTGCCTCTAACCACTAGGCCACCTGCCTCTAACCACTAGGCTACCTGCCTCTAACCACTAGGCTACCTGCCTCTAACCACTAGGCTACCTGCCTCTAACCACTAGGCTACCTGCCTCTAACCACTAGGCTACCTGCCTCTAACCACTAGGCTACCTGCCTCTAACCACTAGGCTACCTGCCTCTAACCACTAGGCCACCTGCCTCTAACCACTAGGCTACCTGCCTCTAACCACTAGGCCACCTGCCTCTAACCACTAGGCTACCTGCCTCTAACCACTAGGCTACCTGCCTCTAACCACTAGGCCACCTGCCTCTAACCACTAGGCCACCTGCCTCTAACCACTAGGCTACCTGCCTCTAACCACTAGGCTACCTGCCTCTAACCACTAGGCTACCTGCCTCTAACCACTAGGCCACCTGCCTCTAACCACTAGGCTACCTGCCTCTAACCACTAGGCTACCTGCCACCCCGGCAGATATTTCTGTGTTTAATTTTCAATACATTTTCAATACATTCACTTTGTCATTACGGGGTATTGTGATGTCATTACGGGGTATTGTGATGTCATTACGGGGTATTGTGATGTCATTACGGGGTATTGTGATGTCATTACGGGGTATTGTGATGTCATTACGGGGTATTGTGATGTCATTATGGGGTATGTATTAGATAGGTATTGTGTGTAGATGGGTGAGAAAAAAATACATTTTGAATTTAGGCTGTAAACCAACAACATGTGGAATAAGTCAAGGGGTCTGAATACAATGGCAATTTCACCCCTTTATTCCCCCTGTCCCCCTGCTCTTCCCTCTGTCTCCCCTGCTACTCCCTCTGTCTCCCCCTGCTACTCCTCTGTCTCCCCCTGCTACTCCCTCTGTCTCCCCTGCTACTCCCTCTGTCTCCCCCTGCTACTCCCTCTGTCTCCCCTCTGATACTCCCTCTGCCCCCCCTGCTACTCCCTCTGTCTCCCCCTGCTACTCCCTCTGTCTCCCCCTGATACTCCCTCTGTCCCCCTGCTCTTCCCTCTGTCTCCCCCTGCTACTCCCTCTGTCTCCCCCTGCTACTCCCTCTGTCTCCCCCTGCTACTCCCCCTGTCCCTCTCCTGCTACTCCCCTGCTACTCCCTCTGTCCCTCCCCTGCTACTCCCTCTGTCCCTCCCCTGCTACTCCCTCTGTCTCCCCCTGCTACTCCCTCTGTCTCCCCCTGCTACTCCCTCTGTCTCCCCCTGCTACTCCCCCTGTCCCTCTCCTGCTACTCCCCTGGCCCTCTCCTGCTACTCCCCTGCTACTCCCTCTGCCCCCCTGCTACTCCCTCTGTCTCCCCCTGCTACTCCCTCTGTCTCCCCCTGCTACTCCCTCTGTCTCCCCCTGCTACTCCCTCTGTCTCCCCCTGCTACTCCCTCTGTCTCCCCCTGCTACTCCCTCTGTCTCCCCCTGCTACTCCCTCTGTCCCTCCCTGCTACTCCCTCTGTCCCCCCCTGCTACTCCCTCTGTCCCCCCCTGCTACTCCCTCTGTCCCTCCCCTGCTACTCCCTCTGTCTCCCCCTGCTGTTCCCCTGTCCCCCCTGCTGTCCCCCCATTCTCCCTGTCCCCCTGCTGCTCCCCTGTCCTCCCCCACTCTCCCTGTCCCCCTGCTGCTCCCCTGTCCCCCACTCTCCCTGTCCCCCTGCTGTTCCCCTGTCCCCACTGCTGTTCCCCTGTCCCCCCACTCTCCCTGTCCC
Source organism: Oncorhynchus tshawytscha (assembly GCF_018296145.1). Classification (NCBI taxonomy): domain Eukaryota; kingdom Metazoa; phylum Chordata; class Actinopteri; order Salmoniformes; family Salmonidae; genus Oncorhynchus; species Oncorhynchus tshawytscha. The sequence goes on from NC_056435.1 coordinate 66,580,353, forward strand.
CCCCACTTTCCCTGTCCCCCCTGCTGCTCCCCTGTCCCCCTGCTGTTCCCCTGTCCCCCCACTCTCCCTGTCCCCCCACTTTCCCTGTCCCCCCTGCTGCTCCCCTGTCCCCCTGCTGTTCCCCTGTCCCCCCACTCTCTCTGTCCCCCCACTTTCCCTGTCCCCCTGCTGCTCCCCTGTCCCCCTGCTGTTCCCCTGTCCCCCGACTCTCCCTGTCCCCCTGCTGCTCCCCTGTCCCCCTGCTGCTCCCCTGTCCCCCCTGCGGTTCCCCTGTCCCCCCTGCTGTTCCCCTGTCCCCTCTGCTGTTCCCCTGTCCCCTCTGCTGTTCCCCTGTCCCCCTGCTGTTCCCCTGTCCCCCTGCTGTTCCCCTGTCCCCCTGCTGTTCCCCTGCCCCCTGCTGTTCCCCTGTCCCCCTGCTGTTCCCCTGTTTAGGTAATTGGCACCCTGAGTGCCTCTCCCTCCAAGTTGGACGGTAAGAGTCTGACATTAGAGACTCAATAGTGGGGTTTATGAGTTTACAAATCAAGCCAGTTTGTACTGACTGTCAACAGCTATTGTGGCAGCTTAGGGTGGAAACCTAAAATCCACTTACCACAAATAGTGCTTTTTTATAGTCAATGGAATTTGGGGGGTGATCAAATTTTACAGGAGTTGAGTACCTGAGTACCTCTCACTTTACGTTATTCAGTCTGACAGAAATGTAGTTGGCATGCAACCAGAACATGTGGATGGATGGACACCACTGTAGCCAGACAGACATGCTCAATCAAACCCAGAGATATCTGATCTTCAGACATGCTCAATCAAACCCAGAGACATCTGATCTTCAGACATGCTCAATCAAACCCAGAGACATCTGATCTTCAGACATGCTCAATCAAACCCAGAGATATCTGATCTTCAGACATGCTCAATCAAACCCAGAGACATCTGATCTTCAGACATTTTCAATCAAACCCAGAGACATCTGATCTTCAGACATGCTCAATCAAACCCAGAGACATCTGATCTTCAGACATGTTCAATCAAACCCAGAGACATCTGATCTTCAGACATGCTCAATCAAACCCAGAGAGAGGATGTGAGGTGTTTCCTGAAGTCCACAATCATCTCCTTTGTTTTGTTGGCGTTAAGTGTGAGGTTATTTTCCTGACAACACACTCCGACAGCCCCATGGTCTCGAGCTTAATAATGAGTTTGGAGGGTACAATGGGGTTAAATGCCGAGCTGTAATTGATGAACAGCATTCTCACATAGGTATTCCTCTTGTCCAGATGGGTTAGGGCAGTATGCAGTGTGGTTGTGTAGGCTGATTGCAAATGTGTCATCTGTGGACCTATTGGGGCGGTTAGCAAATTGGAGTGGGTCTATGGTGTCAGGTAGGGTGGAGTTGATATGATCCTTGACTAGTCTCTCAAAGCACTTCATTATGACGGAAGTGAGTGCTACGGGGCGGTAGTCGTTTAACTCAGTTACCTTGGCTTTCTTGTTGTTTGTGTACATGGATTTTATAATGTTGTATATTTTTCCCCCAATTCCACTTTCCATCAGTTTGAATAGCAGACCCTCATGCCAAATTGAGTCGAAAGCTTTTTTGAAATCAACAAAGCATGAGAAGACTTTGCCTTTGTTTTGGATTGTTTGTTTGTTAATTAGGGTGTGCAGGGTGACTACGTGGTCTGTCGTACGGTCATTTGGTACAAAGCCAATTTGACGTTTGCTCAGGACATTTTCACTGAGGAAATGTACGAGTCGGCTGTAATTGATTATCCAGAGGATTTTTCTCCATCTCTCTCTTTCATCTCCACTCACCGCCTGATTTCTCTGTCTCTCCTCTTACCTCCTCTTCCCCTCTTCTTTCTCTTTGATCTCATTTCCATCTCTCTTTCATTCTCTCTGTAAACCATCACAGCAACACAGCAGAGCCAACCAACAGCTGTTGATGAACCCACACACTCTACACCGCAAGAAGGCTTGGCCTAGTTCAGAGACATACTAATGTGTGTGTGTGTGTGTGTGTAACGCAGCGTTCTGGCACCTGGACATACACTTGTCTATCTCCTCTCCCCTCCTCTTCCTCTTCCTCCTCCCCCTCTCCTCTTCCTCTTCCTCCCTCCTCCCCCTCCTCTCCCTCCTCCTCCCCCCCTCCTCTTCCTCCCTCCTCCTTCCTCCCTCATCCCCCTCTCTCCTCCTCCTCCCCCTCCTCTCCCTCCTCTCCCCTCTCCTCCCTCCTCCCCCTCTCCTCTCCCTCCTCCTCTCCCTCTCTCTGTCCTCCCTCTCCTCCCCTCCTCTCCCTCCTCCTCTCTCTCCCTCCTCTCCCTCCCTCCTTCCCCCCTCCCCCTCCCTCCTTCCCCCTCCCTCCCTCCCTCCCCCCCCCTCCCTCCCTCCCCCTCCCTCCCTCCTCCCTCCCTCCACTCCCTCCCTCTCCCTCCCTCCTCTCCCTCCTCTCCCTCCTTCCTAGATGTGAGGAAAATATCTATAAGTAGCAGTAGAAGTCTGTTAGTTTACTCCAATCAGGAGTGGTGGTAAAGTTGAAAATAATAATCATAAATAAATCATTAATAATAAAGGTGATTAGAAATTACATTACAATCTATCATTATAATCAATCTTCAATGTAAAAATATTAACTGAAAAGGATATAATGTAGTTTTTTGCCCTCTCTGACTTAATATTTAGCTTAAATCTGTGATTCAGAGATTTGGTCAGAATCCTAAAGGAATCAGGAATGAGCAGGGACAGCTATATCATAAGGACCCCTTCTTCATGTCCTCATTACATGTAGTGTAAGAAGACCAGTCATGGTCTGGAAAGTTCTCTACATTTGATAGATTTAAACAAACAATTCAAATCCTCATGGTCACAACAATAAACGGTCAACTCCATCTTAGATGAAGATAATATATATTCATTTTGTTTCAATACAGTTGAATTCAGAAGTTCACATACACTTAGATTGGAGTCATTAAAACTAATTTTTCAACCACTCCACAAATTTCTTGTTAACAAACTATAGTTTTGGCAAGTCGGTTAGGACGTCTACTTTGTGCATGACACAAGTCATTTTTCCAACAATTGTTTACAGACAGATTATTTCACTTATAATTCACTGTATCACAATTCCAGTGGGTCAGAGGTTTACATACACTAAGTTGACTGTGCCTTTAAACAGCTTGGAAAATTCCAGAAAATGATGTCATGGCTTTAGAAGCTTCTGATCGGCTAATTGACATCATTTGAGTCAATTGGAGGTGTACCTGTGGATGTATTTCAAGGCCTACCTTCAAACTCATTGCCTCTTTGCTTAACATCATGGGGAAATCAAAAGAAATCAGCCAAGACCCTAGAAAAATAATTGTAGACCTCCACAAGTCAGGTTCATCCTTGGGAGCAATTTCCAAACGCCTGAAGGTACCACGTTCATCTGTACAAACAATAGTACGCAAGTATAAACACCATGGGACCATGCAGCCATCATACCGCTCAGGAAGGAAATGCGTTCTGTCTCCTAGAGATGAACGCACTTTGGTGCGAAAAGTGCAAATCAATCCCAGAACAACAGCAAAGGGCCCTGTGAAGATGCTGGAGGAAACAGGTACAAAAGTATATATATATCCACAGTAAAATGAGTCCTATATCGACATAACCTGAAAGGACGCTCAGCAAGGAGGAGGCCACTGCTCAAAAACGGCATAAAAAGCCAGACTACGGTTTGCAACTGCACATGGGGACAAAGATCGTACTTTTTGGAGAAATGTCCTCTGGTCTGATGAAACAAAAATAGAACTGTTTGGCCATAATGACCATCGTTATGTTTGGAGGAAAAAGGGGGAGGCTTGCAAGCCGAAGAACACCATCCCAACCGTGAAGCACGTGGGTGGCAGCATCATGTTGTGGGGTGCTTTGCTGCAGGAGGGACTGGTGCACTTCACAAAATAGATAGCATCATGAGGATGGAAAAGTCTGTGTATATATTGAAGCAACATCTCAAGACATCATTCAGGAAGTTAAAGCTTGGTCGCAAATGGGTCTTCCAAATGGACAATGACCCCAAGAATACTTCCAAAGTTGTGGCAAAATGGCTTAAGGACAACAAAGTCAAGGTATTGGAGTGGCCATCACAAAGCCCTGACCTCAATCCCATAGAAAATGTGTGGGCAGAACTGAAAGTGTGCGAGCATGGAGGCCTACAAACCTGACCCGGTTACACCATCTCTGTCAGGAGGAATGGGCCAAAATCCACCCAACTTATTGTGGGAAGGCTACCCAAAATGTTTTACCCAAGTTAATCAATTTAAAGGCAATGCTACCAAATACTAACTGAGTGTATGTCATCCTCTGACTCACTGGGAATGTGATGAAAGAAATTAAGACTGAAATAAATCCTTCTCTGTACTATTATTCTGACGTTTCACATTCTTAAAATAAATGGGTTGATCCTAACTGACCTAAGACAGGGATTTTTACTAGGATTAAATGTCAGGAATTGTGAAAAACTGAGTTTAAATGTATTTGGCTAAGGTGTATGTAAACTTCCGACTTCTACTGTATATTACATTTATTGAGGAAAACTAATTTGCTACTTTTTATACCACTTGAATGAAGACAAAAAAAATGCATAAAATAGCAACTCTCAGATTTTTGACCAATGTTCCCTCTAAACTGCGCATGTGTGTGCTCAGTAGCCCCGAGAGTGCCGCGCAGCTCCCCTGGGACTGCTGAGCAGAAATATCAGCCCACAGAGAGAAGCATGAGATTGAATTTCACTCAACATTCATGAGCAGTGGTCACCAATCGTTCAATCGTAATCCACTAGTCGATCACCAAACATTTCTGTAAAAACCCAACTATGAAGCCTTGTGTTCCTATGATTTGTATTCGTCTCGGGCTGTTGGTAGTAGGTGCACCCAATTGAGGCCAAATGTTGCCATTTTTAACCATTTAAATTGTCTGACGGTACAAACTCTGCCTTCCCGGCGTTCCCCGAGAGCAAGTCAAGTGCACTATATGTCTACCGCTGGCCAATCAGTTGTCTCGGATTACCATGTCTGCAGTAACGTAGCAGGCATAAAAGGAAGCTACAGCAAAATGGATACTGTGAGATTTCAAAAACGTTTAAAACCATGACGAGAGAGAGAGAGAGAGACTGTCAACAAATACAGCAAGAAGATGCTGTTTTTATGAAGGAGTTCATGTTTCATTTCTTAATCAGCACTGTCAACACTTTTATAAGCCATAAAATGCACCTACTTCCTATTGTCACTCAGCTCTACAACCAGCAGTGCAGCAGTAATGAATGAATAGGAAAGTGCATCTATAGGCGGTGTTGTTGTTATTATTGGTGATTTGGGTCTTTTTTAACATCGAGGAATATTTGACTTTTTCTGTTCTTAGGAGAAACAACATGAATCTGTGCATGAGGCAGAAGTAATGCGGCGCGACTCGAGTTTAGCCATCAGCTGGAAGACGGTGTCCCTTTTTGGTCCGTGTCAGTGTCAGAAAGGGAGAGCGGAGGAATGTTGGGAAACGGACTCTCAGTCTGCTGCTCTTTCCCTCCTCTGAGACTGACCATCAGATGCAGGCACCATCAGCCTAGTAAAATAAACATAGAAAGCAAATTATTTAAATGTATGCTGGGCCTCACATGTAATACAACAACGAAGCTATTACCAGTGTGATCATATAGTCTACCTAAAATATTGATTTAAAAAATAAAAAAATAAAAAAAATATGTCCCAAACAACATTGCAAAACAAAGCTAATATGCGGTGATACTGTATTGGACCTATAGCTTACTGCACAAAACTCATTGCTACAGAACTGGTTTTAATTGATTAATGTTCTAGGCTTATGTTTTTAAGGCACTCGTCAGGCCCTCAGAAAGTGATCTTGACTCAGAAAAGGTTGGTGATCACTGTTCTAGAGTTTCCCCTTACTGTGTCACAGTGGATAAACAGGTCAATGTCAAGCCCTGCATGTTTTTCTCATGGAATGTAGGCTTACATTGAACACCACACATTGTCTGCTACTGTAGGCTGAATGATAGAACAGCTATTTCCATATTAAAATGTTATGGGATGCATTTTCTCCATTGTTTTTGATGGTAGGCCACTCTGGTACATTGTCATCAAATAGTCTACATGGCCACTGTTAAAACTGTAACTTAAATTAGGTTCACAGTAAAAGCACGCTGGAAGTTGCACAGAATTTTTCACAACGATCAAATTTGCACTCAGCAGACCTGAAATTTTCTCAGTGCCCGAAAAAATCAGAGGGAGCATTGGCTTCAACTTCAGCATAGTGCTGAAAGGTCTGATAGAATAGTTATGTTTTTATTGGGGATTTTCAGAGTAATAATTTTCTATATTTTACAAATGTTTGTATTGAGCTTTTATTTTTGGAAGCAAAAAATGTCTGTTTTGAGTATTTGTTGTCGACTCCGTCAATGGCTTGTCAACTCCGTCACAGACGGCCCTAAAGATCAATTTATTTATTTTTAAATTCTGAACTAATATTTTTAATCACTGTTCTGCAACATATGCTTTATCAATTGAAGTACTAGCTGTTGTAGACCCAAGGGATACTGTTTGCTTTATAAATGTTGGTTTATGTTCTAAATGTAGAAAAAGATGTCAAAATGTTAAGGAAATGAACCCTGGAGCATTACGTAGCACTAAAAATAATTTTGCTAAACTAGTTTGGAGATTTGTATTACATATTTGATTAATATAATGTTAGAATTAAACAATCAAGGCCTTTAAACACTTGTTGGACTATAAACATAAAAAAGGAAATGCCTTTGAAGTTGTGACTGAGTTGACACTCACTATAGGAAGTACCCAAGTAAGGTTTCAAGGCTCTAGAGGAGCTTATGGGGGGAGGATTGATTCCTCCTGAAATAATAGTATTGCTACAATCCTGGGGTTTAATCATCTCAGGGTCCCATTAAAGAGAGGAGCTATTTATTAAATTAGGGGTCATTTGGTTGGGGAATTCAATTTAAGTATCGTGTTTTTATTTCACATCTAATTGTCTTTTCTTGTTTATGTGATTTAATGTTCATGACTCTCAGTTTCTGTTTCTGTTATCAAGTAGAACTTTACTGCATTTATTTATGACCACACTAAGTTCATACTATATCTCTCTCAATTCAATTTACATTTAAGGGCTTTATTGGCATGGGAAACATATGTTAACATTGACAAAGCAAGTGAAATAGAAACTAAGCAAAAGTTAAACAATTAATAAAAAATTAACAGTAAACATTACACTCACAAAAGTTCCAAAATAATAAATACATTTAAAATGTCATATTATGTCTATATACAGTTTTGCAATGATATGCAAATGGTTAAAGTACAAAAGGGAAAATAAATAAACATAAATATAGGTTGTATTTACAATGGTGTTTGTTCTTCACTGGTTACCCTTGTGGCAACAGGTCACAAATCTTGCTGCTCTGATGGCACACTGTGGTATTTCACCCAATAGATATGGGAGTTCATCAAAATTGGGTTTGTTTTCTAACTCTTTGTGGGTCTGTGTAATCTGAGGGAAATATGTGTCTCTAATGTGGTCATGCATTTGGCAGGAGGTTAGGAAGTGCAGTTCAGTTTCCACCTCATTTTGTGGGCAGTGTGCACATAGCCTGTCTTCTCTTGAGAGCCATGTCTACCTTAGGCAGCCTTTCTCAATAGCAAGGCTATGCTCACTGAGTCTGTACACAGTCAAAGATGTCCTTAATTCTGGGTCATTCAATGTTATGGCTCTTTTCTGGATTATGATAATTAGCTGGTATTGTCCTAATTGTGCTCTGCGTGCATTATTTTGTGTTTTTCTTGTGTTTTAGGATATTTTTGGCAGAATTCTGCATGCAGTCTCAATTTGGAGTTTGTCACATTTAGTGAATTCTTGGTTGGTGAGCGGACCCCAGACCTCACAACCATCAAGGGCAATGGGTTTTATAACTGATTCAAGTATTTTAGCAAGATCCTAACTGGTATGTCAAATTTTATGTTCCTTTTGATGGCATAGAAGGCCCTTCTTGCCTTGTCTCTCAGATCATTCACAGCTTTGTGGAAGTCATCTTTGGTGCTGATGTTTAGGCCGAGGTGTGTATCGTTTTTTGTGTGCTCTAGGTCAACGGTGTCTAGATGGAACTTGTATTCGTGGTCCTGGCAACTGGACCTTTCTTGGAACACCATTATTTTTTGTCTTACTGAGATTTACTGTCAGGGCCCAGGTCTGACAGAATCTGTGCAGAAGATCTAGGTGTTGCTGTAGGACCTCCTTGTTGGGGACAGAAATACCAGATCATTAGCGAACAGGAGACATTTAATTTCAGATTCTAGTAGGATTCTAGGACTCTTCTAGTGCCCTCGCCATTTCTTTTATGTATATGTTGAAGAGGGTGGGGCTTAAGCTACATCCCTGTCTCACCCCACGACTCTGTGGAAAGAAATGTGTGTGTTTTTTGCCAAATTTAACCGCACACTTGTTGTTTGTGGTCATTGACTTTATAATGTTGTATATTTTTCCCCCAACACCACTTTCCATCAATTTGTATAGCAGGGCCTCATTCCAAATTGAGTCAAAAACTTTTTTCAAATCAACAAAGCATGAGAAGACTTTGCCTTAGTTTTGGTTTGTTTGTGATTTAGGGTGTGCAGGGTGAATACATGGTCTGTTGTACGTTAATTTGGTAAAAAGCCAATTTGACATTTGCTCAGTACATGAATGAGTCTGTTGTTAATGATAATGCAGAGGATGTTCCCAAGTGTAACGGCTGTCCTCTTCGTCTGAGGAGGAGTAGGAAGGATCGGACCAATATGCAGCGTGGTAAGTGTCCATATTCATATTTATTTAAACTCAGAACTCTAAGACCAAAATAACAAAAATAGACCAACACGAAACAGTTCTGTCTGATGCAGACACAGAGACAGAAAACAACTACCCACAACCCATAGTGGGGAAAAGGCTGCCTAAGTATGGTTCTCAATCAGAGACAACGATTGACAGCTGCCTCTGATTGGGAACCATACCAGGCCAAACACAGAAATACAAAACCTGGACTACAAAACATAGAATGCCCACCCCAACTCACGCCCTGACCAAACTAAAACAGAGACATAAAAAAGGAACTAAGGTCAGGACGTGACACCAAGGTTGCTGTTGACACATTTCCCCGGTAGTTATTGGGGTTAAAATTGTCTCCGCTTTTGTGGAGTTGGGTGATCAGTGGTTCCAAATATTGGGGAATATGCCAGAGCTGAGTATGATGTTAAAGAGTTTAAGTATAGCCAATTGGAATTTGTGGTCTGTATATTTTATCATTTAATTTTGGATACCATCAACCCCACAGGCCTATTTTGGTTGTAGTGTTTGTATTTTGTCCTGTAGTTCATTCAATGTAATTGCAGAATCCAGTGGGTTCTGGTAGTCTTTAATAAATGATTATAAGAGTTGTGTTTGATCATGTATATGTTTTGCTTTATGGTCTTTGTTCTTTGTTATAGAGCCAAAAGGATTGTAGAATTGGTTTATCCATACATCTCCACTTTGGATAGATAACTCTTCGTGGTGTTGTTTGTTTAGTGTTTTCCAATTTTCCCAGAAATGGTTATATTCTATGGATTCTTCAATTCCATTGAGCTGATTTCTGACGTGGTGCTCCTTCTTTTTCCGTAGTGTATTTCTGTATTGTTTTAGTGATTCACCATAGTGAAGGCGTAGACTCAGGTTTTCTGAGTCTCTGTGTTTTTGGTTGGATAGGTTTCTCAATTTCTTTCTTAGGTTTTTGCGTTCTTCATCAAACCATTTGTCATTGTTGTTTATTTTCTTAGGTCGTCTGCTTGAAATGTTCAAGTTTGATAGGGAAGCTGAGAGGTCAAATATACCATTTTGTTTTTATACTGCCAAGTCTACACCTTCACTATTACAGTGAAACTTTTTGTCCAGGAAATTATCTAGAAGGGATTGAATTTGTTGTTGCCTAATTGTTTTTTGGTAGGTTTCCAACACACTTTCCTTCTATCTACAGAATTTCTTAATATTATTCAGTTCCTTTGGCTTTGATGCCTCATGATTGAGTATTGCTCTGTTCAAGTAGAGTGTGATTTTGCTGTGATCTGATAGTGGCGTCAGTGGGCTGACTGTGAACGCTCTGAGAGACTCTGGGTTGAGGTCAGTGATAAAGTAGTCTACAGTACTACTGCCAAGAGATGAGCTATAGGTGTACCTACCATAGGAGTCCCCTCGAAGCCTACCATTGACTATATACATACCCTGTGTTCGACAGAGCTGCAGGAGTTGTGACCCATTTTTGTTGGTTATGTTGTCATAGTTGTGTCTAGGGGGGCACATGGGGGTGGGAATGCTGTCACCTCCAGGTAGGTGTTTGTACTCCTGTATGCTGAGGGTGTCAGGTTCTTGTCCAGTTCTGGCATTTAGGTCACCACAGACTAGTACTTGTCCCTGGGCCTGGAAATTGTTGATCTCCCCCTCTAGGATGGAGGAGCTGTCATCGTTAAAGTATATGGATTCTGTTGGGGGGGATATAGTTAGCACACATGAGGACATTTCTGTCTGTTGAGATCATTTCAAGCCAAATGTTCCTGTTTTGGTACACTTAATAAAGTGGGTTAGGTCTGCTCTATACCACATTAGCATAACCCTTGAGTCTCTTCCGTGTTTCACACCTGCTAGTTTGGTGGATGGGACTACCAGCTCTCTGTAGCCTAGAGGGCAACTAGTGGGTCCTTCTCAGCTATACCACCCACCTGGTAGTGTGGTGGATGGGACTACCAGCTCTCTGTAGCCTAGAGGGCAACTAGTGGGTCCTTCTCCGCTATACCACCCACCTGGTAGTGTGGTGGATGGGACTACCAGCTCTCTGTAGCTTAGAGGGCAACTAGTGGGTCCATCTCCGCTATACCACCCACCTGGTAGTGTGGTGGATGGAACTACCAGCTCTCTGTAGCCTAGAGGGCAACTAGTGGGTCCTTCTCTGCTATACCACCCACCTGGTAGTGTGGTGGATGGGACTACCAGCTCTCTGTAGCCTAGAGGGCAACTAGTGGGTCCTTCTCCACTATACCACCCACCTGGTAGTGTGGTGGATGGGACTACCAGCTCTCTGTAGCCTAGAGGGCAACTAGTGGGTCCTTCTCCGCTATACCACCCACCTGGTAGTGTGGTGGATGGGACTACCAGCTCTCTGTAGCCTAGAGGGCAACTAGTGGGTCCTTCTCCGCTATACCACCCACCTGGTAGTGTGGTGGATGGGACTACTAGCTCTCTGTAGCCTAGAGGGCAACTAGTGGGTCCTTCTCCGCTATACCATGTTTCTTATAGGATGGCAATGTCTCTATTTCCAATTTATTTGATGAGGTCTGGGTTCCTGCTCTTCAGGCCAAAGGCAGATGACCTCAACCCTTGTATATTCCAGGATGAGATTGTAAAAGCTTTGTGTTCTATATGGTCTAGTGTTGTTTTTGTGTGGTTTAGGCCTGGACCATCACAGTAGGTGTGAGCAGAGCATGTTGAGCATCTGATACATACCTCTCAGGTCGCAGGATGGGGCTTGGGCGGTTGTGATACTGGGGGGTTGGGCCTGTTGCTCTGCTCATGGCCTGGGCATATGTCCTGCTGTCATGTTGAGGTTTCTCTCTCGAGAGATCTCTCTCTCTCTGCTTCCATCCGTTCTGTCACAGTGATGCTATCAGTCTGAAGTGGTCTGATTACCAAGGGCATATGCTGGATCAGCTTTTTCAGTTTTAAGGAATATGAAATACCCACTGTCACACACCAACACACACACATCCCAGCACTCCGTGAACATGCAGCCCATACCTTAATTGCGCTCTCTCACTACATAGTTTGACTTTTCCTTTTGAATCATATGGCCTCCTTCTCCTCTTTCTTCTCTTTCTTCTCCCCCTCCTCCTATACCTTTTCCTTCTCCTCTTTCTCCCCCTTCTCCTCCTCCTTCATCTCCTCCTTCTCCTCCACCTTCTCCTCCTCCTTCACCTTCTTCTTCTCTTCCTCCACCTCCTTCTCCTCCTCCTCCTTCACCTCCTTCTCTTGAGCCTGGGGATGTCATTGTTAAAACTGGGATTCAAATCAAATCAAAGTTTATTTGTCACGTCGCGCCGAATACAACAGGTGTAGTAGACCTTACAGTGAAATACTTACTTACAGGCTCTAACCAATGGTGCGGGGGAAAAAAGGTATGTGTGTGTGTGTGTGTGTGTGTAGGTAAGTAAGTAAGGAAATAAAACAACAGTAAAAAGAAATTTGAAAAAAGAGTAGCAAGGCTATATACAGACACCTGTTAGTCAGGCTTATTGAGGTAGTATGTACATGTAGGTATTGTTAAAGTGACTATGTATATATGATGAACAGAGAGTAGCGATACAATGCAGATAGCGTGGGACACAATGCAGATAGCCCGGTTAGCCAATGTGCGGGAGCACTGGTTGGTCGGGCCCATTTAGGTAGTATGTACATGAATGTATAGTTAAAGTGACTATGCATATTAGATAAACAGAGAGAAGGCTGCAGCGTAAAAGAGGTGTTGGGCGGGTGGGGGGGGACACAATGCAAATAGTCCGGGTAACCATTTGGTTACCTGTTCAGGAGTCTTATGGCTTGGGGGTAAAAACTGTTGAGAAGCCTTTTTGTCCTAGACTTGGCACTCCGGTACCGCTTGCCATGCGATATTAGAGAGAACAGTCTATGACTGGGGTGGCTGGAGTCTTTGACAATTTTTAGGGCCTTCCTCTGACATCGCCTGTTGTAGAGGTCCTGGATGGCAGGCAGCTTTGCCCCAGTGATGTACTGGGCCGTACGCACTACCCTCTGAAGTGCCTTGCGGTCGGAGGCCGAGCAATTGCCGTACCAGGCAGTGATGCAACTGGTCAGGATGCTCTCGATATTGCAGCTGTAGAACCTTTTGAGGATCTCAGGACCCAGGAAATTTGAAGCTCTCAACCTGCTCCACTACTGCCCCGTCAATGAGAATGGGGACGTGCTCGGTGCTCCTTTTCCTGTAGTCCACAATCATCTCCTTAGTCTTGGTTACGTTGAGGGATAGGTTGTTATTCTGGCACCACCCGGCCAGGTCTCTGACCTCTTCCCTATAGGCTGTCTCGGCGTTGTCGGTGATCAGGCCTACGTAGCACTGTTGTGTCGTCAGCAAACTTAATTATGGTGTTGGAGTCGTGCCTGGCCATGCAGTAGTGGGTGAACAGGGAGTACAGGAGGGGACTGAGCACGCACCCCTGGGGAGCTCCAGTGTTAAGGATCAGCGTGGTAGATGTGTTGCTACCTACCCTCACTACCTGGGGGCGGCCTGTCAACCAGAGAAATTACGTCAAACACCACATCATAGGAAGAAGTTTCTGAACGCCAAATAATTTACTATTATTAATAGTATTATTATTATTATAATTTTCATTATTCTTAGTATTCTTATTATTATCATTGCTATCATTATTATAATCATTATTATTACTACCATTATTATTATCATTATTGTTACTATTGGTATTATTAGAAGTATTAAACAGCATCATTATTATTAGTACCATTATTATCATCATTATTATAATCATTATTCTCATTCTTATTAGTACCATTATTATCATCATTATTATAATCATTATTCTCATTATTATTACTACCATTATTATTATCATTATCATTACTACCATTATTATTATCATTATCGTTACTATAATTGTTATCATTATTATTACTACCATTATTATTATCATTATTATTACTTGCATTATTATCATTATTGTTACTATTGTTATTATTAGAAGTATTAAACAGTATCATTATTATTACTACCAGTATTATTAGCATTATCATTAGCATTATTATTATCATTATTGTTACTATTGTTATTATTAGAAGTATTAAACAGTATCATTATTATTACTACCATTATTATTATCATTATTATAATAATTATTCTCATTCTTATTACTACCATTATTATAATCGTTATTATTATTATCATTATTATTCTTTTCATTATTATTATTATCATTAGTATCATTGTTATTATTGTCCTTATTATAATTATTTTTAACATCATTATTATTATCATTATTATTACTATCATTATCATTACCATTATTATTACTACCGTTATTATTATCATTATTGTTACTGCCATTATTATCATTATTATTATCTTTATTATTACTATCATTATTATTATCATTATTGTTACTACCATTTTTATTATCATTATTGTTACTACCATTATTATTATAATTATTATTAAAATTATTATTATAATTATTATTACTATCATTATTATTACCACTAGTATTACTACCATTATTATCATCATTATTGTTACTAACATTATTATTATCATTATCATTACCGTTATTATTACTGCCATTATTATTATCATTATTATTACTACCATTATTATCATTATTGTTACTAGCATTATTATCATTATTGTTACTATTGTTATTATTAGAAGTATTAAACAGTATCATTATTATTACTACCATTATTATCATCATTATTATAATCATTATTCTCATTCTTCTTACTACCATTATTATAATCGTTATTATTATTATCATTATTATTCTTTTCATTATTATTATTATTATTATCATTAGTATCATTATTATTATTGTCCTTATTATAATTATTTTTAATATCATTATTATTATCATTATTACTATCATTAGTATTACTATCATTATCATTACACTCATTATTAGTATCATTATCATTAATACCATTATTATCATTATTTGTTATCATTCTTATTACTATTCATATTATTATTATCATTATTATAATACTTATTATTGTTATTATTCCTATCATTATTACCAATATCATTATTCTTACTATCATTATTATTATCATTGTCAAACATGATTATTATCATTATTATTACTATCATTATTATTGTCATTGTTATCATTATTATTACTATCATTGTTATTATTTTCATTGTTATTATCATTATTATTACTATGATTGTTATTATCATTATTATTATTCTCATTATTATTACTATCATTGCTTTATAATTATTATTATTATTATTACTGCTATTTTCCCCATGCATCATATATGATCTTATTCGGGGTAAAGAATGAGATAATGGGCTGTTTAACTGGTAGAGAGGACGGATGGCCCTAGCAGACCTGATGTTGTGAATTATGAATAGCGTTAAAACCGTTCCTCCTGAGGATGCGTTTATGCATCATGCATAACTCATCCTATCAGTTACACTGTAACGTCTGTGCTGCTCAGCGATGCAGGATGACTTCATATTCTTCAGTAGGTTTATTTATCACAATACACTGTAGACAGTACAACACAGTAAACTATACATCACAACACAATACACTGTAGACAGTACAACACAGTAAACTGTACATCACATCACAACACAATACACTGTAGACAGTACAACACAGTAAACTGTACATCACATCACAACACAATACACTGTAGACAGTACAACACAGTAAACTGTACATCACAACACAATACACTGTAGACAGTACAACACAGTAAACTGTACATCACAACACAATACACTGTAGACAGTACAACACAGTAAACTGTACATCACATCACAACACACTGTAGACAGTACAACACAGTAAACTGTACATCACAACACAACACACTGTAGACAGTACAACACAGTAAACTGTACATCACAACACAATACACTGTAGACAGTACAATACGACACACAATGCATCACAATATAACACAATACACTGTGTCCCCATGCTGGGAAAGAAGAGAGGAAGTTACACACCAGAAACACAATAAAAATTAGCTATCAGTGTTTCAGATTATGTAGCTGAGATTCAGAGCATAACATTTATTTTAGTAAATGTGTTGTTCTCTGTTGGAGAAGTCAATGGTGGGTTAAACACACTAGTAACGTGCTGATCTCTCGTTGATGCAATACATTTCTCAGACTCAGTTATGACACTGTACATATCAGCCTCTATCTGAAGTCTTCGTGTCATAGTTATTCTCTTATACACCTCACCAGCAGGTAGTCAGTGGTAATGTGTTCATGTGTTTGGTTAACCTGAAGCTAAAGTCTTTGATGTTGCAACAGCCAGGATTCTCACTATTTCATTCTCTGAAGTACAGTTAGTGTTTAGTGGTAATACCTGGGTGTGGACATATACCTGTGTGTGTGTGTGGACATATACCTGTGTGTGTGGACATATACCTGTGTGTGTGGACATATACCTATGTGCGAACATATACCTGTGTGTGTGTGGACATATACCTGTGTGTGTGTGTGGACATATACCTGTGTGTGTGGACATATACCTGTGTGTGTGGACATATACCTGTGTGTGTGGACATATACCTGTGTGTGTGTGGACATATACCTGTGTGTGTGTGGACATATACCTGTGTGTGTGTGTGGACATATACCTGTGTGTGTGGACATATACCTGTGTGTGTGGACATATACCTGTGTGTGTGGACATATACCTGTGTGTGTGGGACATATACCTGTGTGTGTGGACATATACCTGTGTGTGTGGACATATACCTGTGTGTGTGGACATATACCTGTGTGTGTGGGACATATACCTGTGTGTGTGGACATATACCTGTGTGTGTGGACATATACCTGTGTGTGTGTGGACATATACCTGTGTGTGTGTGGACATATACCTGTGTGTGTGGACATATACCTGTGTGTGTGGACATATACCTGTGTGTGTGTGGACATATACCTGTGTGTGTGGACATATACCTGTGTGTGTGGACATATACCTGTGTGTGTGTGTGTGTGTGGACATATACCTGTGTGTGTGTGTGTGTGTGTGGACATATACCTGTGTGTGTGTGGACATATACCTGTGTGTGTGTGTGTGTGTGGACATATACCTGTGTGTGTGAGCATATACGTGTGTGTGTGTGTGTGTGTGTGTGTGTGTGTGTGTGTGTATACGTGTGTGTGTGTGTGTGTGAGCATATACGTGTGTGTGTGTGTGTGTGTGTGTGTGTGTGTGTGTGTGTGTGTGTGTGTGTGTGACAGAGAGAGAGAGGTGGTTCTGTGTAGCATTGATAAAAGCACATTCCACCCCTCCTCTGATTTGGGGAGGAGGGGGATGAGGAGAGAGACAGAGAAAGAAAGACAGTGGAGGTAAATGGAGATTGGGGCAGGTTGCAGGCTACAGGAATAACTGGAGCTGTTCTTATTTTCTCTTCCAATGGGCTAATGAGGTAGTTTATAGCCACAGGGGTTTTTCTAATAAAAACAACAACTGCAAGAATAGAGGTGGTGGAGGAGAAAAATAACATGTAATCATACGTACACGTTGTGCTGTGCTGGCAGGTACAGAAAGGAAGACTTGAGCTCAATCAGACAGGCTGGCTTCGTCCCAGAGGAGAGATAGAGTGCGAGGGGAGGGAGGGGAGAGAGATGAGGCAGGTGAGAGAAAGGGTGGAGGGGGGTGAGAGTGAGAGGGGAGGGGAGGGGAGGGTGGGGGAGAGAAAAAACATTTACTAAGCAAATGTCAAATTTGCTTTTAAACAAATGACCGTACGGCACACACACGGTAGTATGTCTCTGAACTAGGCCAAGCCTTCTTGCGGTGTAGAGTGTGTGGGTTCATCAACAGCTGTTGGTTGGCTCTGCTGTGTTGCTGTGATGGTTTACAGAGAGAATGAAAGAGAGATGGAAATGAGATCAAAGAGAAAGAAGAGGAGGTAAGAGGAGAGACAGAGAAATCAGGAGGTGAGTGGAGATGAAAGAGAGAGAGAGAGAGAGTTGGAGAAAATCCTCTGGATTATCATTTACAGCCGACTCGTACATTTCCTCAGAGAAAACAATGTCCTGAGCAAATGTCAAATTGGCTTTTTACCAAATTACCGTACGACAGACCACGTATTCACCCTGCACACCCTAATTGACAAACAAACAAACAAACCAAACAAAGGCAAAGTCTTTTCGTGCTTTGTTGATTTCAAAAAAAGCTTTCGACTCAATTTGGCATGAGGGTCTGCTATTCAAACTGATGGAAAGTGGTGTTGGGGGAAAAACATGTACACGAACAACATGTGTGGGTTTAAAATGGGCAAAAAACACACGTTTCTTTTCACAGGGATCGTGGGGTGAGACAGGGATGCAGTTAGAGCCCCACCCTCTTCAACATATAATACAATGAATTGGTGAGGGCACTAGAACAGTCTAGAATCTGAAATCAAATGTCTACTGTTTGCTAATGATCTGGTGTTTCTGTCCCCAACCAAGGAGGTCCTACAGCAACACTTAGATCTTCTGCACAGATTCTGTCAGACCTGGGCCCTGACAGATCTGGGCCCTGACAGACCTGGGCCCTGACAGAACTGGGCCCTGACAGTAAATCTCAGTAAGACAAAAATAATGGTGTTCCAAAAAAGGTCCGGTTGCAAGGACCACGAATACAAATTCCATCTAGACACTGCTGCCCTAGAGCACACAAAAACGATACATACCTCGGCCTAAACATCAGCGCCACAGGTGACTTCCACAAAGCTGTGAACGATCTGATAGACAAGGTAAGAAGGGCCTTCTATTCCATCAAAAGGAACATACAATTCGACATACCAATTAGGATCTGGCTAAAAATACTTGAATCAGTTATTGCCCTTTATGGTTGTGAGGTCTGGGGTCCGCTCACCAACCAAGAATTCACAAAATGGGACAAACACCAAATTGAGACTCTGCATGCAGAATTCTGCAAAAACATCCTCGTGTACAACGTTAAACACCAAATAATGGTTGCAGAGCAGAATTAGGCCGATACCCACTAATTATCAAAATCCAGAAAAGAGCCGTTAAATTCTACAACCACCTAAAAGGAAGCGATTCCCAAACCATCCATAACAAAGCCATCACCTACAGAGAGATGAACCTGGAGAAGAGTCCCCTAAGCAAGCTGGTCCTGGAGCTCTGTTCACAAACACAAACACCCCCTACAGAGCCCCAGGACAGCAGCACAATTAGACCCAATCAAATCATGAGGAAACAAAAAAATAATTGACACATTGGAAAGAATTAACAAAAAAACAGAGCAAACTAGAATGCTCTTTGGCCCTAAACAGAGAGTACACAGTGGCAGAATACCTGATCACTGTGAATGGAAATCTTTGACTGTACAGACTCAGTGAGCATAGCCTTGCTATTGAGAAAGACTGCCTAAGGCAGACTTGCCTCTCAAGAGAAGACAGGCTATGTGCACACTGCCCACAAAATGAGGTGGAAACTGAGCTGCACTTCCAAACCTCCTGCCAATGTATGACCATATTAGAGACACATATTTCCCTCAGATTACACAGACCCTGTCACGTTCTGACCTTAGTTCCTTTGTTTTTGTCTTTGTTTTAGTATAGTCAGGGCGTGAGTTGGGGTGGGCAGTCTATGTTTGTTTTTCCATGTTGGTTTTTGAGTTCGGCCTAGTATGGTTCTCAATCGGAGGCAGCTGTCAATTGTTGTCCCTGATTGAGAATCATACTTAGGTAGCCTGGGTTTCACTGTTGGTTTGTGTGTGTTTGTTTCCGTGTGAGTGTTTGGGCCACACGGTACTGTTTCGTTTTGTTCACATCGTTTATTGTTTTGTTCCAGTGTTCAGTTTATTTATTAAAAAGACATGAACACTTACCACGCTGCACCTTGGTCCTCCTCTCTATCGCCAGACGACATCCGTTACAGACCCACAAAGATAAACTTTGATAAACTCCCATATCTATTGGGTGAAATACCACAGCGTGACATCACAGCAGCAAGATTTGTGACCTGTTGCCACAATAAAAGGTCAACCAGTGAAGAACAAACATTTTGTTTATTTATTTTCTCTTCTTTACTTTACCTATTTGCACATTACAACACTGTATATAGAGATATGACATTTGAAATGTCTTTATTCTTTTGGAACTGTTCAGTTTTTACTGCTTATTTCACTTTTGTTTAACCATTTCACTTGCTTTAGCAATGTCAACATATGTTTCCCATGCCAATAAAGCCTCTTGAATTGAATTGAATTGACAGAGATGAAGGGAGGAGAGGGAGAGAGGAGAGAGTGGGAGACTTGACACTTGATAAAAGGAAAATCTATGATTGAAAAAGTCAAGGTGGAAAAAATGCACTTAGACTTGATTTCCCGTCGCATGGAAGACATTACTGAAGTTGAATGAAAAATGGTTGTTTTCAAGGTGTCAGTGTCGCTAAACGTACATTGTTCCAAGGCATTTACAACACACTGCATGGTATTGTTAGGCCTCTGTACAACGATGAATAGGTGTTGTAAATAGAGTTCCTTTCAGAAAGAAGTGACGAGGCCCTCGATGCCAGTCTTTCTGCTGCTTCCTGTAGTATGTGCTGTAATGTTGTGTGAACTGTATGTACAGGACAATTTGTGAATTGTGCTGCGGTGACGACATAATTCAAAAGGAAAACCTCTTTTTTGTCATGATCACAAACTCTTCAGACGTCGACGAGCATAAATAATATGTACTGTAACAAACTGAGTGTACAAAACATTAGGAACACCTTCCTAATATTGAGTTGCACCCTCTTTTTGCCCTCAGAACAGCCTTAATTCGCCGGAGCATGGACTCCACAAGATGTTGAAAGCGTTTCACACGGATGCTGGTCCAATGCTTCCCACAGTTGTGTCAAGTTGACTGGGTGTCCTTTGGGTGGTAGATAATTCTTGATACTCACGGGAAACTGTAGCAGGGAACCTGTTGTAGTTCTTTACATAAACTGGTATGCCTGTTTTGTCTTGCCCTTTCACCCTCTGAGTGGCACACAATCCATGGCTTAAAAATCACCCTTTAACATGTCTCCTCCCCTTCATGTTTTTTAATTTTTTAAAATTTTATTTCACCTTTATTTAACCAGGTAGGCCAGTTGAGAACAAGTTCTCATTTGCAACTGCGACCTGGCCAAGATAAAGCATAGCAGTGTGAGCAGACAACACAGAGTTACACATGGAATAAACAATTAACAAGTCAATAACACAGTAGAAAACAAAGGGGGGAGTCTATATACAATGTGTGCAAAAGGCATGAGGAGGTAGGCGAATAATTACAATTTTGCAGATTAACACTGGAGTGATAAATGATCAGATGGTCATGTACAGGTAGAGATATTGGTGTGCAAAAGAGCAAGTAAATAAATAAAAACCGTATGGGGATGAGGTAGGTGAAAATGGGTGGGCTATTTACCAATAGACTATGTACAGCAGCAGCGATCGGTTAGCTGCTCAAATAGCTGATGTTTGAAGTTGGTGAGGGAGATAAAAGTCTCCAACTTCAGCGATTTTTACAATTCGTTCCAGTCACAGGCAGCAGAGTACTGGAACGAAAGGCGGCCAAATGAGGTGTTGGCTTTAGGGATGATCAGTGAGATACACCTGCTGGAGCGCGTGCTACGGATGGGTGTTGCCATCGTGACCAGTGAACTGAGATAAGGCGGAGCTTTACCTAGCATGGACTTGTAGATGACCTGGAGCCAGTGGGTCTGGCGACGAATATGTAATGAGGGCCAGCCGACTAGAGCATACAGGTCGCAGTGGTGGGTGGTATAAGGTGCTTTAGTGACAAAACGGATGGCACTATGATAGACTGCATCCAGTTTGCTGAGTAGAGTGTTGGAAGCCATTTTGTAGATGACATCGCTGAAGTCGAGGATCGGAAGGATAGTCAGTTTTACTAGGGTAAGCTTGGCGGCGTGAGTGAAGGAGGCTTTGTTGCGGAATAGAAAGCCGACTCTTGATTTGATTTTCGATTGGAGATGTTTGATATGAGTCTGGAAGGAGAGTTTGCAGTCTAGCCAGACACCTAGGTACTTATAGATGTCCACATATTCAAGGTCGGAACCATCCAGGGTGGTGATGCTAGTCGGGCATGCGGGTGCAGGCTGCGATCGGTTGAAAAGCATGCATTTGGTTTTACTAGCGTTTAAAGCAGTTGGAGGCCACGGAAGGAGTGTTGTATGGCATTGAAGCTTGTTTGGAGGTTAGATAGCACAGTGTCCAATGACGGGCCGAAAGTATATAGAATGGTGTCGTCTGCGTAGAGGTGGATCAGGGAATCGCCCGCAGCAAGAGCAACATCATTGATATATACAGAGAAAAGAGTCGGCCCGAGAATTGAACCCTGTGGCACCCCCATAGAGACTGCCAGAGGACCGGACAGCATGCCCTCCGATTTGACACACTGAACTCTGTCTGCAAAGTAATTGGTGAACCAGGCAAGGCAGTCATCTGAAAAACCGAGGCTACTGAGTCTGCCGATAAGAATATGGTGATTGACAGAGTCGAAAGCCTTGGCAAGGTCAATGAAGACGGCTGCACAGTACTGTCTTTTATCGATGGCGGTTATGATATCGTTTAGTACCTTGAGTGTGGCTGAGGTGCACCCGTGACCGGCTCATAAACCAGATTGCACAGCGGAGAAGGTACGGTGGAATTCGAGATGGTCAGTGACCTGTTTGTTGACTTGGCTTTCGAAGACCTTAGATAGGCAGGGCAGGATGGATATAGGTCTGTAACAGTTTGGGTCCAGGGTGTCTCCCCCTTTGAAGAGGGGGATGACTGCAGCAGCTTTCCAATGTACACTGATTGAAGTGGATTTAACAAGTGACATCAATAAGGGATCATAGCTTTCACCTGGATTCACCTGGTCAGTCTGTCATGGACAGAGCAGGTGTTCCTAATGTTTGGTCAATCTATTGCAAACAGGCTATTTTTTATTTTTTTATTTAACTAGGCAAGTCAGTTAAGAACAAATTCTTATTTTCAATGACGGCCTAGGAACAGTGGGTTAACTGCCTTGTTCAGGGGCAGAACGACAGATTTGTACCTTGTCAGCTCAGGATTTGAACTTGCAACCTTTCGGTTACTAGTCCAACGCTCTAACCACTAAACTACCCTGCTGCCCCAACAAATATTATCGATAGATTCCATATAGGAAACTGCAATAGATTGCAATAGAGGAAACTGATGTAGATTCCATATAGGAAACTGCAATAGAGGAAACTGCTGTAGATTGTAATAGAGGAAACTGATGTAGATTGTAATAGAGGAAACTGCAATAGATTGTAATAGAGGAAACTGCTGTAGATTGCAATAGAGGAAACTGATGTAGATTCCATATAGGAAACTGCAATAGATTACAATAGAGGAAACTGCAATAGATTGTAATAGAGGAAACTGCTGTAGATTGCAATAGTGGAAACTGCAATAGATTGCAATAGTGGAAACTGCAATAGATTGCAATAGTGGAAACTGCAATAGATTGCAATAGAGGAAACTGCAATAGATTGCAATAGAGGAAACTGCTGTAGATTCCATATAGGAAACTGCTGTAGATTCCATATAGGAAACTGCTGTAGATTGCAATAGAGGAGGACTATTGAACAAATGTCTTTGTCCAGTCAGTGTGGGTTGATTAGGTTGTGGTCAATGGATCGTCTCTATAAGCAATATTATCTTGGTGAATCACATTGAAGTCTTAACGCTTTACCATAAAGACATACAGGCTGCTTCCTATCAGAGTTTACCTTGTATCTTTATTGGCCTTTTACACACACTGTCGCTCCAACACACACACACACACACACACACACACTGTTGCTCCAACACACACACACACACACACACTGTCGCTCCAACACACACACACACACACACTGTCGCTCCAACACACACACACACACACACACACACACACACACACTGTCGCTCCAACACACACACACACACACACACACTGTCGCTCCAACACACACACACACACTGTCGCTCCAACACACACACACACACACACTGTCGCTCCAACAACACACACACACACACTGTCGCTCCAACACACACACACACACTGTCGCTCCAACACACACACACACACTGTCGCTCCAACACACACATACACACACACACACTGTCGCTCCAACACACACACACACACACACACTGTCGCTCCAACACACACACACACACACACTGTCGCTCCAACACACACACACACACACTGTCGCTCCAACACACACACACACACACTGTCGCTCCAACACACACACACACACACACACACACTGTCGCTCCAACACACACACACACACTGTCGCTCCAACACACACACACACACACTGTTGCTCCAACACACACACACACTGTTGCTCCAACACACACACACACACACTGTTGCTCCAACACACACACACACACACACACACACACACTGTCGCTCCAACACACACACACACACACACACATTGTCACTCCAACACACACTGTCGCTCCAACACACTCACACACACTGTCTTATATCCTGATCACTCTAGTACTCCAGATGAACCTGCTCCACTGTCGCCCCGTCAATGTGGATGGGGCGGCGTGATCTCTCCCTCCGTTTCCTGTAGTACATGATCAGCTCATTGATCTTACTAACGTTGAGAGAGAGGTTGGTGCTCCGGCACCAAACTGCCAGGTCACTGACCTCCTCCCTGTCGGCTGACTCATCATCGACGGTGATCAGGATTACCACCGCTGTGTCGTCAGTGAACTTGATGATGGCGTTGGAGTCGTGCTTGGCCACGCAGTCATGGGTGAACAAGGAATACAGGAGGGGACTATGCACACACCCCTCTGGGGCCCCCGTGTTGAGGGTCAGTGTGGCAGAGGTGATGTTGCCTACCCTCACCACCTGGGGTCGGCCCGTCAGGAAGTACAGGATCAAGTTGCAGAGGGAGTTGTTCAAACCGAGAATCCTAAGCTTGGTGAAGAGCTTGGAGGGGACAATGAGCTGTAGTCAATGAACAGCATTCTCAAATAGGTAATCCTCTTATCTAGGTGGGTAAGGGCAGAGTGGAGAGCAATTGAGATTGCGTCGTCAATGGATCTGTTGGGGCGGTATACAAATTGGAGTGGGTCTAGGGTGGCTGGGATGGTAGAGTTAATGTGTGCCATAACCAGCCTCTCAAAGCACTTCATGATTACAGAAATGAGTGCGGTAGTCAATGAGTTCTTAGGAACAGGAATGATTGTGGTCATCTTTTTATGTGTGATGTAAGGAACCCAGAACTAATGGGGATCCTAATAAATACAAATACAAATCTTAAAACGTGGGAATTACGGACTGGGACAAAAGAGAGGTTGAACATCACCATGAATAAGCCTGCAACCTGGTTGGCACATGCTATTAGAGCGCACCCTGGAATACCGTCACGGCCCGAGGCATACAGGCAAGTTTTCTCGTGTGGTTTGTAACATAATTATGGTATTTTTAATCAGTCCTTGAGGTTTTCTCAGTGGTCTGCTTAGATATCAGGGAACCGCAATAAAGTGAGATTGTGGCATCATATCTGAGTCTTAAATATGTTAAGAGGGTTATATCCCATTAGTAGTCTAAAGCAGTCACACTGAGCTGTAATTGATGCTAATTTGCTGTATAACTTCACATAATATGAGACATCAGAAGTAGTAGCTCTCTCTCTGTCTCTCTCTCTCTCTCTCTATCCATCCATCCATCCCCAATAACCTTCAGTGTAGCTGTGTAATAGTATGTGGTTAATTCTCACAACTTTCAGTACAAAATTGTTTCAAAACTCTATTGACAAAGTACAGCACACCAAATCATACAGTCCCTTTTTCACCTTTTAATTGATTTATTTGACCTTTATTTAACTTAGGCAAGTCAGTTAAGAACAAATTCTTATTTTCAATGACGGCCTAGGAACAGTGGGTTAACTGCCTGTTCAGGGGCAGAATGACAGATTTGTACCTTGTCAGCACCTAATCAGTGTTTCATCTAGAAATACATGCTTTACATTGCAATACAGAAATAAATAGCTTTTGATACTCTTCTCTTTTGTTAAAATACATTTTACTATTACTTAATCTGACTGCTCTTAATTGATAGTCACTTAAACGTTTGGTAGACCCATAGATTTGTCTCATACATAATAGGAGAACTGAAAATGTCTGTAAAGTAGAAACATAAAGATACATATACATATATATATATATATATATAGATATATATATATATACTTGAATGTACTATTATGATGATGAATATTAGGATTTTACTTAACAGTAAGTTTAAAAATATATATATATTGACAGAGAAGTACTGTCTGCAACAAATCAAAGTTTATTGGTTGCATACACAGATTAGCAGATGTTACAGCAGGTGTCATCATATAAATTAGCCCTTACAGGGCTTGACGTTCAGGTAAATTATTAAGTGGCTCACCGGGCCAATGCCAACTGAGAGTTACTTGCCCGATATATTAAAAAAAAAAATTAAATCCCGCTTTCTGAGTTTTCCTATTTTTTTCAGGTTTTCACTCTGGATGTTCTAAGTCCACAACAATGCTTAAAACACATCAGGAGACCACTTTTGAGGTCTGGGAACAATCCCGTGCGAAAAAATTATTGGAGTGTGTATTTGCCCTCTAATTGAATTGCATACCTAGCAAGAGGCCGTTGTGTTTGGTTAGTGGTGTTTTTGTGCTGTATTTCTGTCATGTACGGTGGAGGCATTTGCAAAATAAATGCCTTGTGATTGATTGGTACAAATCATCATGATATCATTCTGCCAGGTATTTATTTAACCTTTATTTAACCAGGCAAGTCAGTTAAGATCAAATTCTTATTTACAATGACGGCCGAGGAACAGTGGGTTAATTGCCTTGTTCAGGGGCTGAGCGACAGATTTTTACCTTGTCAGCTCGGGGATCCAATCTAGCAACCTTGCGGTTACAAGTCCAACACTCTAACCACTAGGCTGCCTGCTGGTTACTGGCCTAACACTCTACCACTAGGCTGCCTGCTGGTTACTGGCCCAATGCTCTAACCACTAGGCTGCCTGCTGGTTACTGGCCCAATGCTCTAACCACTAGGCTGCCTGCTGGTTACTGGCCCAATGCTCTAACCACTAGGCTGCCTGCTGGTTACTGGTCCAACACTCTAACCACTAGGCTGCCTGCTGGTTACTGGTCCAACATTCTAACCACTAGGCTGCCTGCTGGTTACTGGTCCAACACTCTAACCACTAGGCTGCCTGCTGGTTACTGGTCCAACACTCTAACCACTAGGCTGCCTGCTGGTTACTGGCCAACATTCTAGCCACTAGGCTGCCTGCTGGTTACTGGTCCAACATTCTAGCCACTAGGCTACCTGCTGGTTACTGGTCCAACATTCTAGCCACTAGGCTACCTGCTGGTTACTGGTCCAACACTCTAACCACTAGGCTGCCTGCTGGTTACTGGTCCAACATTCTAACCACTAGGCTGCCTGCTGGTTACTGGTCCAACACTCTAACCACTAGGCTGCCTGCTGGTTACTGGCCTAACACTCTACCACTAGGCTGCCTGCTGGTTACTGGTCCAACATTCTAGCCACTAGGCTACCTGCTGGTTACTGGTCCAACATTCTAGCCACTAGGCTACCTGCTGGTTACTGGTCCAACACTCTAACCACTAGGCTGCCTGCTGGTTACTGGTCCAACACTCTACCACTAGGCTACCTGCTGGTTACTGGTCCAACATTCTAACCACTAGGCTACCTGCTGGTTACTGGCCCAACACTCTAACCACTAGGCTACCTGCTGGTTACTGGTCCAACATTCTAGCCACTAGGCTACCTGCTGGTTACTGGTCCAACACTCTAACCACTAGGCTGCCTGCTGGTTACTGGTCCAACACTCTAACCACTAGGCTGCCTGCTGGTTACTGGCCTAACACTCTAACCACTAGGCTGCCTGCTGGTTACTGGTCCAACACTCTAACCACTAGGCTACCTGCTGGTTACTGGCCCAACACTCTAACCACTAGGCTGCCTGCTGGTTACTGGTCCAACACTCTAGCCACTAGGCTACCTGCTGGTTACTGGTCCAACACTCTAGCCACTAGGCTACCTGCTGGTTACTGGTCCAACACTCTAACCACTAGGCTGCCTGCTGGTTACTGGTCCAACACTCTAACCACTAGGCTGCCTGCTGGTTACTGGCCTAACACTCTAACCACTAGGCTGCCTGCTGGTTACTGGCCTAACACTCTACCACTAGGCTGCCTGCTGGTTACTGGACCAATGCTCTAACCACTAGGCTGCCTGCTGGTTACTGGCCCAATGCTCTAACCACTAGGCTGCCTGCTGGTTACTGGCCCAACACTCTAACCACTAGGCTGCCTGCTGGTTACTGGTCCAACATTCTAGCCACTAGGCTACCTGCTGGTTACTGGTCCAACACTCTAACCACTAGGCTGCCTGCTGGTTACTGGTCCAACACTCTAACCACTAGGCTGCCTGCTGGTTACTGGCCTAACACTCTACCACTAGGCTGCCTGCTGGTTACTGGTCCAACATTCTAGCCACTAGGCTACCTGCTGGTTACTGGTCCAACATTCTAGCCACTAGGCTACCTGCTGGTTACTGGTCCAACACTCTAACCACTAGGCTGCCTGCTGGTTACTGGTCCAACACTCTAACCACTAGGCTGCCTGCTGGTTACTGGCCTAACACTCTAACCACTAGGCTGCCTGCTGGTTACTGGTCCAACACTCTAACCACTAGGCTACCTGCTGGTTACTGGCCCAACACTCTAACCACTAGGCTGCCTGCTGGTTACTGGTCCAACACTCTAGCCACTAGGCTACCTGCTGGTTACTGGTCCAACACTCTAGCCACTAGGCTACCTGCTGGTTACTGGTCCAACACTCTAACCACTAGGCTGCCTGCTGGTTACTGGTCCAACACTCTAACCACTAGGCTGCCTGCTGGTTACTGGCCTAACACTCTACCACTAGGCTGCCTGCTGGTTACTGGCCCATGCTCTAACCACTAGGCTGCCTGCTGGTTACTGGACCAATGCTCTAACCACTAGGCTGCCTGCTGGTTACTGGCCCAACACTCTAACCACTAGGCTGCCTGCTGGTTACTGGTCCAACATTCTAGCCACTAGGCTACCTGCTGGTTACTGGTCCAACACTCTAACCACTAGGCTGCCTGCTGGTTACTGGTCCAACACTCTAACCACTAGGCTGCCTGCTGGTTACTGGCCTAACACTCTACCACTAGGCTGCCTGCTGGTTACTGGCCTAACACTCCACCACTAGGCTGCCTGCTGGTTACTGGCCTAACACTCTACCACTAGGCTGCCTGCTGGTTACTGGCCCAATGCTCTAACCACTAGGCTGCCTGCTGGTTACTGGTCCAACACTCTAACCACTAGGCTGCCTGCTGGTTACTGGTCCAAACTCTAACCACTAGGCTGCCTGCTGGTTACTGGTCCAACATTCTAGCCACTAGGCTACCTGCTGGTTACTGGTCCAACATTCTAGCCACTAGGCTACCTGCTGGTTACTGGTCCAACACTCTAACCACTAGGCTGCCTGCTGGTTACTGGTCCAACACTCTAACCACTAGGCTACCTGCTGGTTACTGGTCCAACACTCTAACCACTAGGCTGCCTGCTGGTTACTGGTCCAACACTCTAACCACTAAGCTGCCTGCTGGTTACTGGCCCAACACTCTAACCACTAAGATGAAAAGTATTGAGATAAACTTTTGTTATTGACCAAATACATATTTTCCACCATAATTTGCAAATAAATTCATAAAATATCCTACAATGTGATTTTCTGGATTTTTCCCCCTCATTTTGTCTGTCATAGTTGAAGTGTACCTATGATGAAAATTACAGGCCTCTCTCATCTTTTTAAGTGGGATACTTTTTTGCCCCACTATATTGCACTTTTACCTTCTTCTCCAACACTTTGTTTTTGCATTATTTAAACCAAATTGAACATGTTTCATTATTTATTTGTGGCTAAATCAATTGTATTGATCTATTATGTTAAGTTAAAATAAGTGTTCATTCAGTATTGTTGTAATTGGCATTATTACAATAATCTGTATCGGTATCAGCGTTGATAAAAAAATCATAATCGGTCGACCTCTAATATGAAGTGGGTAAAACAGCATGTAAACATTCTGAAAGTGACCAGTGTTCAATGAATCTATCTACTGTAGGTTCAGGGCAGGGAACTGGGCGGAGGCCGGCTAGTGGTGGCTGTTTAACAGTCTGATGGCCTGGAGATAGAAGCTGTTTCTCAGTCTCTCATTCCCAGCCTTGATGCACCTGTACTGACGTTGCCTTCTAGATGGCAGCGGGGTGAACAGTAAAGTTACGCATGTTCACATCTTTAGGTGCTGTGAGCCATATGGACTTTCTCCTAATGCTGCTATTCTCTATATTCTCTATATCGATAAAATGCAGTCTGTGTAACTCCAGACACTGTCATGAGCGTATACATTTTAGAGGGATTAAGAAACGGGAAAAATCATAACGCAGCTATAACACACACGCACACGCTTGTGAACGTATGGACGCACACACACAGTCACACATACAGTCACACACACAGTCACACACACACAGTCAAACACACACACACAGTCACACACACACACACACACACAGTTACACACACACATTCAAACTCACACACAGTCACACACACAGTCACACACACACAATCGCACACACAGTCACACACGCAGTCACACACTGTCACACACACACACACAGTCACACACACACACACAATCACACACACACAGTCACACACGCAGTCACAGTCACACACACACACACAGTCACACACACATTCAAACTCACACACAGTCACACACACAGTCACACACACACACACACTGTCACACTGTCACACAGTCACAGTCACAAACACACACAGGAACAGCTACCTCGGGTTTAATGACTGTTGCTTGTTGTTGATTATGGGTGAAGCATCCACAGCTCTTTGTTTGAATGTAGTAAAAACACCCTGCTATTTCTAGCACAAGGGTTTGATTATAGCCAGCTACCTTTTATAGTGGAGCTGTAGTTACGTTTGTCACCAGCATATCATTTAGTCAATCTGTCTGTGTGCACACACACACACACACACACACACACACACACACACACACACACACACACTGCCCTAGGAGCCCCTGCAGCAACATTATCATCAACAGGACAGCTAGCATCAGGAAACAGACCTGACCTTCCTCTCTCCCTGTGTGTGTGTGTGTGTGTGTGTGTGTGCATCCATACGTCCACAAGCGTTTGTGTGTGTGTGTGCGTTTGTGTGTGTGTGTGTGTGCATCCATACGTCCACAAGTGTTTGTGTGTGTGTGTGTGTGTGTGTGTGTGTGTGTGTACCAAAACAACAGTGGCACCTCCTCAGGTCAGTAGAGGACCAGTGTCAGATCCAGCTAAGAGGATGAATTTGACCGTCACTGGAGACAGAGACCACGTCCCAAACCAAATGGCACCCTATTCCCAATATAGTGCACTACGTTTGACCAGGGTCCACAGGGTACTATATAGGGAATAGGGTGCTGTTTGGAACACATTGAGAGAGTGAAGAAACAACATGATGGCATGGACAGTGGTCCCTACAGGGTAAAGCAAAACACACACACACACTCACTCAAACACTCTCACACACACTCTCACATACCCCCTCACACACACACACACACACACTCACTCAAACACTCTCACACACACTCTCACATACCCTCTCACAAACACACACACACACACACACACACACACACACTCTCTCTCACACAGAGCCAGGGTCAGAGAGGTGGTAAACACGGACACCCAGCCTCTCTCCTCTGGTCAGAGGTGAAACGGACACAGATGGTAGATAAACTCTCACCGTCCCTGTCAAAACCAATCACAGCCCTGGGTCTGAGTGCGTGCAGTACAGTCAGTACACCAGCTCCTCAGTCTGTGGTGGTGCCTTCAATGGCACCCTATTCCCTATACAGTACCCTGTGGGCCCTGGTCAACCAGAGTGCACTATATAGGGAATAGGGTGCCATTTGGGATGCATCATTTGTTTAGGTATTCAGCAGCTCAGACTGTGTGTGTGTGGGTGTGCGGGCACGTGTGTGTGTATGTTTGTTTGTGTGTTTGCTTGTATGTGTGCGCATGTCTGTGTGTGTGTGTGTGTGTTTTCAGAGGAGAGAG
Organism: Oncorhynchus tshawytscha; assembly: GCF_018296145.1. Classification (NCBI taxonomy): domain Eukaryota; kingdom Metazoa; phylum Chordata; class Actinopteri; order Salmoniformes; family Salmonidae; genus Oncorhynchus; species Oncorhynchus tshawytscha. The sequence continues at coordinate 66,612,432 of NC_056435.1, forward strand.
CAGGATGTCATGTCACAGTATGGCGCTACTAGGGAAAGCTACTAACTAGATAATTGAGAAACACCCACCGTATTGAGAAGCAGTAACACAGGAGGTGATTATTGAGAAACACCCCCCATATTGAGAAGCAGTAACAGAGGAGGTGATTATTGAGAAACACCCCCCGTAAAGAGAAGCAGTAACAGAGGAGGTGATTATTGAGAAACACCCCCGTATAGAGAAGCAGTAACAGAGGAGGTGATTATTGAGAAACACCCCCGTATAGAGAAGCAGTAACAGAGGAGGTGATTATTGAGAAACACCCCCAGTATAGAGAAGCAGTAACAGAGGAGGTGATTATTGAGAAACACCCCCGTATAGAGAAGCAGTAACAGAGGAGGTGATTATTGAGAAACACCCCCGTATAGAGAAGCAGTAACAGAGGAGGTGATTATTGAGAAACACCCCCGTATAGAGAAGCAGTAACAGAGGAGGTGATTATTGAGAAACACCCCCAGTATAGAGAAGCAGTAACAGAGGAGGTGATCATTGAGAAACACCCCCCGTATAGAGAAGCAGTAACAGAGGAGGTGATTATTGAGAAACACCCCCCGTATAGAGAAGCAGTAACAGAGGAGGTGATTATTGAGAAACACCCCCGTATAACAGAGGAGGTGATTATTGAGAAACAGTAACAGAGGAGGTGATTATTGAGAAACACCCCCGTATAGAGAAGCAGTAACAGAGGAGGTGATTATTGAGAAACACCCCCGTATAGAGAAGCAGTAACAGAGGAGGTGATTATTGAGAAACACCCCCGTATAGAGAAGCAGTAACAGAGGAGGTGATTATTGAGAAACACCCCCGTATAGAGAAGCAGTAACAGAGGAGGTGATTATTGAGAAACACCCCCGTATAGAGAAGCAGTAACAGAGGAGGTGATTATTGAGAAACACCCCCGTATAGAGAAGCAGTAACAGAGGAGGTGATTATTGAGAAACACCCCCGTATAGAGAAGCAGTAACAGAGGAGGTGATTATTGAGAAACACCCCCGTATAGAGAAGCAGTAACAGAGGAGGTGATTATTGAGAAACACCCCCGTATAGAGAAGCAGTAACAGAGGAGGTGATTATTGAGAAACACCCCGTATAGAGAAGCAGTAACAGAGGAGGTGATTATTGAGAAACACCCCGTATAGAGAAGCAGTAACAGAGGAGGTGATTATTGAGAAACACCCCCGTAGAGAAGCAGTAACAGAGGAGGTGATTATTGAGAAACACCCCCGTATAGAGAAGCAGTAACAGAGGAGGTGATTATTGAGAAACACCCCCGTATAGAGAAGCAGTAACAGAGGAGGTGATTTTGAGAAACACCCCCGTATAGAGAAGCAGTAACAGAGGAGGTGATTATTGAGAAACACCCCCGTATAGAGAAGCAGTAACAGAGGAGGTGATTATTGAGAAACACCCCGTTAGAGAAGCAGTAACAGAAGGTGATCATTGAGAAACACCCCGTTTGAGAAGCAGTAACAGAGGAGGTGATCAAAAACACCCCGTATAGAGAAGCAGTAACAGAGGAGGTGATTATTGAGAAACACCCCCCGTATAGAGAAGCAGTTACAGAGGAGGTGATCATTGAGAAACACCCCCCGTATAGAGAAGCAGTAACAGAGGAGGTGATCATTGAGAAACCCAGCAGAACGTTCCTGTAAGGTAGTAGTGGACGTAGAATGCATGAGGAGGAAGGCAGGCTTGCGACAAAGTTATTTCCTATCGTGGTATTTTATAAATAAGTGCAGGGTACAGGCAAAGCAGTGCAAAGTTCCACATTTACAGTGAACACTTGTAGTTTGTACAGAAAATGAAAAAAAATCGACTTGATTACGTTCTACACATGGTCTTTTATCTTGACATTTACCTGGTAATATAGTGTCCGTTTTTCATGTTTGATATAACATTAACATATGCAGTACATCAAGTATTACAGTACATCAAGTATTACAGTACATCAAGTATTACAGTACATCAAGTATTACAGTACATCAAGTATTACAGTACATCAAGTCTTACAGTACATCAAGTCTTACACAGTGGACATTCCCGTTCTTACTAATAAAGTTACGTTTTTAACATTTCTCCAAGCAAATAACATATCAGTAGTAGAAAGGGAATAGAAATCTACTGTAGTGACAAACGAAGGGCCCAAACCCTGAAAAACAGCCCCAGAACATTATTCCTCCTCCACCAAACTTTACAGTTGGCATTATACATTCGGGCAGGTGACGTTCTCTGCCAAACTCAGATTCATCTGTCGGACAGCCAGATGTTGAAGCGTGCTTCACCACTCCAGAAAACGTGATTCACCACTCCAGAAAACGTGATTCACCACTCTAGAAAACGTGATTCACCACTCTAGAAAACGTGATTCACCACTCTAGAAAACGTGATTCACCACTCTAGAAAACGTGATTCACCACTCTAGAAAACGTGATTCACCACTCTAGAAAACGTGATTCACCACTCCAGAAAACGTGCTTCACCACTCTAGAAAACGTGATTCACCACTCCAGAAAACGTGATTCACCACTCTAGAAAACGTGATTCACCACTCTAGAAAACGTGATTCACCACTCCAGAAAACGTGCTTCAGCACTCAGCGGTCCCATTCTGTGAGATTGTGTCTATGGAGATTGCATGGCCGTGTGCTTGATGTTATACATCTGTCAGCAATGGGTGTGGCTGAAATAGCCGAATCCACAAATTTGAAGGGGTGTCCACATACTTCTGTATAATGATCACACTTCCTACTGCTAAGTTTAAACCTTCACTATTGCAGGAAAACATTTTGTTGTCTAGTTGTCTAATAAAGTTGTCTAATTTGTTGTTGGCCAATAGTTTTCTGGTAGGTGTCTACACTACCTTCCTTCCATCTATAGCATTTGTTAATAGTATGCAGTTTGTTGGGCTTCGATGTCTCATGGTTGATTATTACTCTGTTCAAGTAGAGTGTGATTTTGCTGGGATCTGATAGGGGTGTCAGTGGGCTGACTGTGAACGCTCAGAGACTCTGGGTTGAGGTCGGTGATAAAGTAGTCTACAGTACTACTGCCAAGAGATGAGCTACAGGTGTATCTACCGTAAGAGTCCCCTCGAAGCCTACCATTGACTATATACATACCCTGTGTTCGACAGAGCTGCAGGAGTTGTGACCCATTTTTGTTGGTTTTGTTGTCATAGTTGTGTCTAGGGGGACATTTGGGGGAGGGAATGCTGTCACCTCCAGGTAGGTGTTTGTACCCCTGTGGGCTGAGGGTGTCAGGTTCTTGTCCAGTTCTGGCATTTAGGTCGCCACAGACTAGTACATGTCCCTGGGCCTGGAAATGATTGATCTCCCCCTCTAGGATGGAGAAGCTGTCATTGTTAAAGTATGGGGATTCTAGTGGAGGGAATATAGGTAGCAGACAGGATGACATTTTTCTCTGTTGAGATCATTTCCATTTGAATTTCAAAGCCAGATGTAACGTGTTCCTGTTTTGATTAATTTAATAGAGTGAGTTAGATCTGCTCTATACCAAATTAACATACCCCCTGAGGCCCTTCCCTCTCTCTCTCTCTCTCTCTCTCTCTCTCTCTCTCTCTCTCTCTCTCTGTCTCTCTGTCTCTCTCAATTCAATTCAATTCAAGGGGCTTTATTGGTATGGGAAACATGTGTTAACATTGCCAAAGCAAGTGAGGTAGATAATATATAAACTGAAATAAACAAAAAAAATTAACAGTAGACATCACACATACAGAAGTTTCAAAACAATAAAGACATTACAAATGTCATATTATATATATATATATACAGTGTTTTAACAATGTACAAATGGTAAAGGACACAAGATAAAATAAATAAGCATAGATATGGGTTGTATTTACAATGGTGCGTGTTCTTCACTGGTTGCCCTTTTCTCGTGGCAACAGGTCACAAATCTTGCTGCTTTGATGGCACACTGTGGAATTTCACCCAGTAGATATGCCTTTTCTCAATAGCAAGGCTATGCTCGCTGAGTCTGTACATAGTCAAAGCTTTCCTTAATTTTGGGTCAGTCACAGTGGTCAGGTATTCTGCCGCTGTGTACTCTCTGTGTAGGGCCAAATAGCATTCTAGTTTGCTCTGTTTTTTTGTTAATTCTTTCCAATGTGTCAAGTAGTTATCTTTTTGTTTTCTCTCTCTCTCTCTCTGTCTCTCTCTGTCTCTCTCTCTCTGTCTCTCTCTGTCTCTCTTTCTCTCTGTCTCTCTGTCTCTCTCTCTCTCTGTCTCTCTCTGTCTCTCTCTCTCTCTCTGTTTCTCTCTCTCTCTGTCTCTCTCTGTCTCTCTCTCTCTCTCTCTCTCTCTCTCTCTCTGTCTCTCTCTCTCTCTCTCTCTCTCTCTCTCTCTGTCTCTCTCTGTCTCTCTCTCTCTCTCTCTCTCTCTCTCTCTCTCTCTCTCTCTCTCTCTCTGTCTCTCTCTGTCTCTCTCTCTCTCTCTCTCTCTCTCTCTCTGTCTCTCTCTGTCTCTCTCTCTCTCTCTCTCTCTCTCTCTCTCTCTCTCTCTCCCTCTCTCTCTCTCTCTCTCTGTCTCTCTCTCTCTCTCTCTCTTCTCTCTCTGTCTCTCTCTCTCTCTCTCTCTCTCTCTCTCTGTCTCTCTCTCTCTCTCTCTCTCTCTCTCTCTCTCTGACTGAAACGCTCACGACAAGTAAAAATAAGATCAGACTGGCTTTTACAGGAGTCAGCCGAAAGGTATGCTGCAGTTAGCAAGCTGAATGGTTTTAAATGTGCCACTTCGTGATATTTTCATCAAAGCTCCCAAAATCAAACACCATGATGCTCTGCTCTCTGTAGATTTGGTTCTGTTCTGGGTCGCCAAGATTATGCTCTCTGATTCAAAATGTCTGCTACTGCTACTGCCTTTACACATCTTGTAAAATACAAGATCCTCTGTCCTAGATCCTCTGTCTGTATTCTGTATTCTCGTCTACAGATAGAAAAACAAGAGGCTTGTATTAACAGAACCTAATCTGACACATTGTGAACTAGTGAAGTACTGTATAACAACTGTATACAGCAAGTATAAAGCTCAATGGAAAACCTGTTTTAATACTAAAGCTGTGTGTGTGTGTGTGTGTGTGTGTGTGTGTGCAGAACAAGCTCTCATCATCATCTTCACCACTTTTGATGTGAACCAACCTCACTGCACCTCATTGCCCACTCCTACTACACTCCTACTACACTCCTACTCATGTTGATTCACTTCCTCCATCATGGAGATGCCGTGTTAAATCACTGAGACCGTGTCTCAGTACGATCCCTGTTCCCCTATAGGGCTCTGGGCCCGGTTTCCCAAAAGCTTAAGGCTAAGTGTATCGTAAGAACCTTCGTAAGAGCATCTTTAAATTTACGAGATGTTTCCCAGAAACCGTCTTTATTAACGTTGCACCTTGAAATGTCTCGTAATCTTAACGCAGACCACTCTAACAGCGTTGAAAGGGGAAATCAAAAGAAATCAGACCTCAGATAAAAAAGTTGTTGACCTCCACATGTCTGGTTCATCCTTGGGAGCAATTTCCAAACACCTGAAGGTACCATGTTCATCTGTACAAACAATAGTACGCAAGTATAAACACCATGGGACCATGCAGCCGTCATACCGCCCAGGAAGGAGACGCGTTCTGTCTCGTACTTTGGAACGTACTTTGGTGCGAAAAGTGCATATCAATCCCAGAACAACAGAAAAGGACCTTGTGACGATGCTGGAGGAAACAGGTACAAAAGTATCTATATCCACAGTAAAACGAGTCCTGTATCGACATAACCTGAAAGGCCGCTCAGCAAGGAGGAAGCCACTGCTCCAAAACCGCCATAAAAAAGCCGGTTTGAAACTGCACATGGGGACAAAGATCGTACTTTTTGGAGAATTATCCTCTGGTCTGATGAAACAACAATAGAACTGTTTGGCCATAATGACCATCGTTATGTTTGGAGGAAAATGGGGGAGGCTTGCAAACCGAAGAACACCATCCCAACCGTGAAGCACGGGGTGGCAGCATCATGTTGTGGGGGTGCTTTGCTGCAGAAGGGACTGGTGCACTTCACAAAATAGATGGCATCATGAGAAAGAAAAATTATGTGGATATATTGAAGCAACGTCTCAAGACATCTTAAAGCTTGGTCCCAAATGGGTCTTTCAAATGGACAATGACCCCAAGCATACTTTCAAAGTTGTGGCAAAATGGCTTAAGGACAACAAAGTCAAAGTATTGGAGTGGCCATCACAAACCCCTGACCTCAATCCCATAGAAAATGTGTGGGCAGAACTGAAAACGTGTGCGAGCAAGGAGGCCTACAAACCTGACTCAGTTACACCAGCTTTGTCAGGAGGAATGGGCCAAAATTCACCCAACTTATTGTGGGAAGCTTGTGGAAGGCTACCCAAAACGTTTGACCCAAGTTAAACAATTTCAAGGCAATGCTACCAAATACTTATTGAGTGTATGTAAACTTCTGACCCAATGGGAAAGTGATGAAATTAAAGCTGAAATAAATCACTCTCTCTACTATTATTCTGACATTTCACATTCTTAAAATAACGTGGTGATCCTAACTGACCTAAAAAAAGGGAATTTTTACTCGGATTAAATGTCAGGAATTGTGAAAAACTGAGTTTAAATGTATTTGGCAAAGGTGTATGTAAACATCCGACTTCAACTGTATATCAAATCCCCTAAAACGTCACTGAGACTAACTGGGATGGAGGGAGATGGGGGAGGAGAGAAGACACAACTCTGACAATGCAGGTGGATTCACAGTAAATTGGTCAATTATTTCCTGTTTTGATGTAACAACATTACAAATGTGTGTGCGCACACAGACGGGGAATTGTACTCTGATTAAATGTCAGGTATTGTGAAAAACTGAGTTTAAATGTATTTGGTGTATGTAAACTTCCGACTTCAACTGTATCTATTCAAAATGGAGATATATGGGTAAACCACTTCTCCAACCTTTTCAGCCATATAACAAAGACCAGTCCTGTAGTCTTGTAGTCCTTCAGCCCTGTAGTCCTGCTGCCCTGTAGTCCTTCTGCCCTGTAGTCTTGTAGTCCTGCTGCCCTGTAGTCCTGCTGCCCTGTAGTCCTTCTGTCTTGTAGTCATGTAGTCCTGCTGCCCTGTAGTCCTGCTGCCCTGTAGTCCTTCTGTCCTGTAGTCATGTAGTCCTGCTGCCCTGTAGTCCTTCTGTCCTGCTGCCATGTAGTCCTGCTGCCCTGTAGTGCTACGACCCTAATAGATGACCCTGACAGACATGTCCTTTCTTTATCTCTCTCTCTCTCCTCTCTCTCTTATTAACCCTCTCTCTCTCTCCCCTCTCTCTCTTAATAACCCTCTCTCTCTTATTAACCCTCTCTCTCTTATTAACCCTCTCTCTCTCTCCTCTCTCTCTCTTAATAACCCCCTCTCTCTCTTATTAACCCTCTCTCTCTTTAATAACCCTCTCTCTCTCTTATTAACCCTCTCTCTCTCTTATTAACCCTCTCTCTCTCTCCCCTCTCTCTCTCTCTCTTAATAACCCTCTCTCTCTTATTAACCCTCTCTCTCTTATTAACCCTCTCTCTTATTAAGCCTCTCTCTCTCTTAATAACCCTCTCTCTCTCCCTCTCTCTCTTAATAACCCTCTCTCTCTTATTAACCCTCTCTCTCTTATTAACGCTCTCTCTCTCTCTCTCTCTCTCTCTCTCTTAATAACCCCCTCTCTCTTATTAACCCTCTCTCTCGTAATAACCTCTCTCTCTTATTAACCCTTTCTCTCTTTATTAACCCTCTCTCTCTCTTATTAACCCTCTCTCTCTCTTAAACCCTCTCTCTCTTATTAACCCTCTCTCTTATTAACCCTCTCTCTATTAACCCTCTCTCTCTCTTATAACCCTCTCTCTCTTATTAACCCTCTCTCTCTCTTATTAACCCTCTCTCTCTTATTAACCCTCTCTCTCTTATTAACCCTCTCTCTCTTAATAACCCTCTCTCTCTCTTAATAACCCTCTGTCTCTCTTATTAACCCTCTCTCTCTTATTAACCCTCTCTCTCTCTTATTAACCCTCTCTCTCTTATTAACCCTCTCTCTCTCTTATTAACCCCTCTCTCTCTCTTATTAACCCTCTCTCTCTCTTATTAACCCTCTAACCCTCTCTCTCTTATTAACCCTCTCTCTCTTATTAACCCTCTCTCTCTTATTAACCCTCTCTCTCTCTTATTAACCCTCTCTCTCTTATTAACTCTCTCTTATTAACCCTCTCTCTCTCTTATTAACCCTCTCTCTCTTATTAACCCTCTCTCTCTCTTATTAACCCTCTCTCTCTTATTAACCCTCTCTCTCTCTTAATAACCCTCTCTCTCTTATTAACCCCTCTCTCTCTTATTAACCCTCCCTCTCTCTCTTAATAACCCTCTCTCTCTCTTATTAACCCTCTCTCTCTCTTATTAACCCTCTCTCTCTCTTATTAACCCTCTCTCTCTTATTAACCCTCTCTCTCTTATTAACCCTCTCTCTCTTATTAACCCTCTCTCTTAATAACCCTCTCTCTCTTATTAACCCTCTCTCTTTAAACCCTCTCTCTCTCTTATTAACCCTCTCTCTCTCTTTATTAACCCTCTCTCTCTCTCTATTAACCCTCTCTCTCTTAATAACCCTCTCTCTCTTATTAACCCTCTCTCTCTTATTAACACTCTCTCTCTTATTAACCCTCTCTCTCTCCTCTCTTCTCTCTCTCTTATTAACCCTCTCTCTCTTATTAACCCTCTCTCTCTTAACCCTTTCTCTCTCTTATTAACCCTCCCTCTCTCTCTTAATAACCCTCTCTCTCTCTTATTAACCCTCTAACCCTCTCTCTCTCTTATTAACCCTCTCTCTCTCGTATTAACCTTCTTTCTCTTATTAACCCTCTCTCTCTTATTAACCCCCTCTGTCTCTCTTAATAACCCTCTCTCTCTCTTATTAACCCTCTCTCTCTTATTAACCCTCTCTCTCTTATTAACCCTCTCTCTCTTATTAACCCTCTCTCTCTCTTAATAACCCTCTCTCTCTTAATAACCCTCTCTCTCTTAATTACCCTCACTCTCTCTTAATAACCCCCTCTCTCTCTTATTAACCCTCTCTCTCTTAACCCTAACCCTCTCTCTCTCTTATTAACCCTCTCTCTCTTTATTAACCCTCTCTCTCTCTTAACCCTCTCTCTCTTATTAACCCTCTCTCTCTTATTAACCCTCTCTCTCTTTATTATTAACCCTCTCTCTTATTAACCTCTCTCTCTTATTAACCCTCTCTCTCTTATTAACCCTTCTCTTATTAACCCTCTCTCTCTTATTAACCCTCTCTCTCTCTTATTAACCCTCTCTCTCTTATTAACCCTCTCTCTCTTATTAACCCTCTCTCTCTTTATTAACCCTCTCTCTCTCTTATTAACCCTCTCTCTCTTATTAACCCTCTCTCTCCCCCTCTCTCTAATAACCCTCTCTCTCCTTTTATTAACCTTATCTCTCTTATTAACCCTCTCTCTCTTATTAACCCTCTCTCTCTCTTATTAACCCTCTCTCTCTTTATTAACCCTCTCTCTCTTATTAACCCTCTCTCTCTCTTATTAACCCTCTCTCTCTTATTAACCCTCTCTCTCTCTTATTAACCCCTCTCTCTCTTATTAACCCTCTCTTCTTAATAACCCTCTCTCTCTCTCTTCTTATTAACCCCTGTCTCTCTTATTAACCATCTCTCTCTATTAACCCTCTCTCTCTCTTATTAACCCTCTCTCTCTTATTAACCCTCTCTCTCTCTTATTAACCCTCTCTCTCCTCTCTCTCTATTAACCCCCTCTCTATTAACCCTCTCTCTCCCTCTTCTCTCTCTATTAACCCTCTCTCTCTTATTATTAACCCTCTCTCTCTCTTATTAACCCCTCTCTTATTAACCCTCTCTCTCTCTTATTAACCCTCTCTTTTAACCCTCTCTCTCTCTCTCTCTCTCTATTAACCCTCTCTCTCCTCTCTCTCTCTTATTAACCTCTCTCTCCTCTCTCTCTTATTAACCCTCTCTCTCTCTCTTATTAACCCTCTCTCTATTATTAACCCTCTCTCTCTATTATTAACCTCTCTCTCTATTAACTCTCTCTCTTATCTCTCTCTTATTAACCCTCTCTCTCTTATTAACCCTCTCTCTCTCTCTCTCTTATTAACCCTCTCTCTCTCTTATTAACCCTCTCTCTCTTATTAACCCTCTCTCTTATTAACCCTCTCTCTCTCTCTCTCTTATTAACCCCCTCTCTCTCTCTTCTTAACTCTCTCTTATTAACCCTCTCTCTCTTATTAACTCTCTCCTCTCTCTCTCTCTTATTAACCCTCTCTCTTATTAACCCTCTCTCTCTTTATTAACCCTCTCTCTCTCTCTATTATTAACCCTCTCCTCTCTCTCTCTCTTATTAACCCTCTCTCTCTTATTAACCCTCTCTCTCTTATTAACCCTCTCTCTCTTATTAACCCTCTCTCTCTCTCTTATTAACCCTCTCTCTATTATTAACCCTCTCTCTCTCTTATTAACCCCCTCTCTCTTATTAACCCTCTCTCTCTTATCTCTCTCTCTCTCTTATTAACCCTCTCTCTTATTAACCCTCTCTCTATTAACCCTCTCTCTCTCTTCTTAACCCTCTCTCTCTCTTATTAACCCTCTCTCTCTTATTAACCCTCTCTCTCTTATTAACTCTCTCTCTCTTAACCCTCTCTCTCTCTTCTCTAACCCTCTCTCTCTTATTAACCCTCTCTCTTATTAACCCTCTCTCTCTCTTCTCTCTCTCTCTCTCTTATTAACCCTCTCTCTCTTATTAACCCTCTCTCTCTTATTAACCCTTCTCTCCTCTTATTAACCCTCTCTCTCTCTTATTATCCCTCCCTCTCTTTATTAACTCTCTCTTATTAACCCTCTCTCTTATTAACCTCTCTCTCTCTTATTAACCCTCTCTCTCTTATTAACCCTCTCTCTCTTTATTAACCCTCTCTCTCTTATTAACCCTCTCTCTCTCTTAATAACCCTCTCTCTCTTATTAACCCTCTCTCTTATTAACCCTCTCTCTCTTATTAACCCTCTCTCTCTTATTAACCCTCTCTCTCTCTTAATAACCCTCTCTCTCTTAATAACCCTCTCTCTCTTAATTACCCTCACTCTCTCTTAATAACCCCCTCTCTCTCTTATTAACCCTCTCTCTCTCTTATTAACCCTCCCTCTCTCTCTTAATAACCCTCTCTCTCTCTTATTAACCCTCTCTCTATCTTATTAACCCTCTCTCTCTCTTATTAACCCTCTCTCTCTTATTAACCCTCTCTCTCTTATTAACCCTCTCTCTCTTATTAACCCTCTCTCTCTCTTATTAACTCTCTCTTATTAAACCCTCTCTCTCTTATTAACCCTCTCTCCCTCTTCTTATTAACCCTCTCTCTCTCTCTATTTACCTCTTCTTATTAACCCTCTCTCTCTCTTAACCCTCTCTCTCTTATTAACCCTCTCTCTCTTATTAACCCTCTCTCTCCTCTCTCTATTAACCCTCTCTCTCTATTAACTCTCTCTCTCTTATTAACCCTCTCTCTCTCTTATTAACCCTCTCTCTCTTATTAACTCTCTCTCTCTTATTAACCCTCTCTCTCTCTTATTAACCCTCTCTCTCTCTTTATTAACCCTCTCTCTCTCTCCCTCTCTCTCTTATTAACCCTCTCTCTCTCTCTTATTAACCCTCTCTTTATTAACCCTCTCTCTCTCTCTTATTAACCCTCTCTCTCTTTATTAACCCTCTCTCTCTTTAACCCTCTCTCTTATTAACCCTCTCTCTCTCTTATTAACTCTCTCTCTTATTAACCCTCTCTCTCTCTTATTAACCCTCTCTCTCTTATTAACCTCTCTCTCTCCTTCTCTCTCTCTCTTATTAACCCTCTCTCCCTCTCTCTCCCTCTATTATTACCCTCTCTCTCTTATTAACCCTCTCTCTCTTATTAACCCTCTCTCTCTCTTATTATTAACCCCCCTCTCTCTCTCTTATCTAACCCTCTCTCTCTTATTAACCCTCTCTCTCTCTTATTAACCCTCTCTCTCTCTTATCTCTCTCTCTTATTAACCCTCTCTCTCTCTCTCTATTACCTCTCTCTCTTATTAACCCTCTCTCTTATTAACCCTCTATTAACCCTCTCTCTTCTTATAATCTCTCTCTCTTATTAACCTCTCTCTCTCTTATTAACTCTCTCTCTCTCTCTTATTAACCCTCTCTCTCTCTCTCTCTCTCTCTATTAACCCTCTCTCTCTTATTAACCCTCTCTCTCTTATTAACCCTCTCTCTCTTATTAGCCCTCTCTCTCTCTTATTAACCCTCTCTCTCTTATTAACCCTCTCTCTTATTAACCCTCTCTCTCTTATTAACCCTCTCTCTCTCATTAACCTCTCTCTTATTAACCCTCTCTCTCTCTTATTAACCCTCTCTCTCTCCTCTCTCTCTTATCCCTCTCTCTCTTATTAACCCTCTCTCTCTTATTAACCCTCTCTCTCTTATTAACCCTCTCTCTCTCTTATTAACCCTCTCTCTCTTATCTAACCCTCTCTCTCTCTTATTAACCCTCTCTCTCTCTTATTAACCCTCTCTCTCTTAACCTCTCTCTCTCTTAACCCTCTCTCTCCTCTCTCTCTTATTAACCCTCTCTCTCTTATTAACCCTCTCTCTCTTATTAACCCTCTCTCTCTCTTATTAACCCTCTCTCTCTCTTATTAACCCTCTCTCTTATTAACCCTCTCTCCCCTCCTCTCTCTCTTATTAACCCTCTCTCTCTCTTATTAACCCTCTCTCTCTTATTAACCTCTCTCTCTCTTATTAACCCTCTCTCTCTTATTAACCCTCTCTCTCTCTCTCTTATTAACCCTCTCTTCCCTCTCTCTCTCTTTATTAACCCTCTCTCTTATTAACCTCTCTCTTATTAACCCTCTCTCTCTCTCTATTAACCCTCTCTCTCTCTTATTAACCCTCTCTCTCTTATTAACCCTATCTCTCTTATTAACTCTCTCTCTTATTAACCCTCTCTCTCTCTCTCTCTCTTATTAACCCTCTCTCTTTATTAACCTCTCTCTCTCTTATTAACCCTCTCTCTCTTATTAACCTCTCTCTCTCCCTCTCTCTCTTATTAACCCTCTCTCTCTCTCTTATTAACCCTCTCTCTCTTATTAACCCTCTCTCTCTTATTAACCCTCTCTCTCTCTCTCTTATTAACCCTCTCTCTCTCTTATTAACTCTCTCTCTCTTATTAACCCTTATTAACTCTCTCTTATTAACCCTCTCTCTCTCTTTCTCTCTCTTATTAACCCTCTCCTCTCTCTCTTAATAACCCTCTCTCTCTTATTAACCCTCTCTTATTAACCCCTCTCTCTCTTATTAACCCTCTCTCTCTTATTAACCCTCTCTCTCTTATTAACCCTCTCTCTCTTATTAACCCTCTCTCTCTTATTAACCCTCTCTCTCTTATTAACCCTCTCTCTCTTATTAACCCTCTCTCTCTTATTAACCTCTCTCTCTCTTATTAACCCTCTCTCTCTTATTAACCCTCTCTCTCTTATTAACCCTCTCTCTCTTCTCTATTAACCCTCTCTCTCTTAATAACCTCTCTCTCTTATTAACCCTCTCTCTCTCTTATTAACCCTCTCTCTCTTATTAACCCTCTCTCTCTTATTAACCCTCTCTCTCTATCTCTCTCTTATTAACCCTCTCTCTCTTATTAACCCTCTCTCTCTTATTAACCCTCTCTCTCTCTTATTAACCCTCTCTCTCTCTTATTAACCCTCTCTCTCTTATTAACCCTCTCTCTCTTATTAACCCTCTCTCTCTCTCTCTTATTAACCCTCTCTCTCTCCTCTCTCTCTCTTATTAACCCTCTCTCTCTTATTAACCCTCTCTCTCTCTTATTAACCCTCTCTCTCTTATTAACCCTCTCTCTCTCTTATTAACCCTCTCTCTCTTATTAACCCTCTCTCTCTTATTAACCCTCTCTCTCTCTTATTAACCCTCTCTCTCTTATTAACCCTCTCTCTCTTATTAACCCTCTCTCTCTTAATAACCCTCTCTCTCTCTATTATTAACCCTCTCTCTCTCTCTATTAACCCTCTCTCTCTTATTAACCCCTCTCTCTCTCTCTCTTTATTAACCCTCTCTCTCTCTCTCTCTCTTATTAACCCTCTCTCTCTTATTAACCCTCTCTCTCTTCTCTCTCTCTTATTAACCCTCTCTCTCTTATTAACCCTCTCTCTCTCTTATTAACCCTCTCTCTCTCTCTCTCTCTCTTATTCTCTCTCTCTCTCTCTCTCTTATTAACCCTCTCTCTCTCTTATTAACCCTCTCTCTCTCTTATTAACCCTCTCTCTCTTATTAACCCTCTCTCTCTCTTATCTCTCTCTATTAACCTCTCTCTCTTTATTAACCCTCTCTCTCTTATCTCTCTCTTATTAACCCCTCTCTCTCTTAACCCTCTCTCTCTTATTAACCCCTCTCTCTCTTTTTAACCCTCTCTCTCTCTTATTAACCCTCTCTCTCCCTCTCTCTCTCTTATTAACCCTCTCTCTCTCTCTATTAACCCTCTCTCTCTTATTAACCTCTCTCTCTTATTAACCCTCTCTCTTATTAACCCTCTCTCTCTCTATTAACCCTCTCTCTCTTATTAACCCTCTCTCTCTTATTAACCCTCTCTCTCTCTTCTATTAGCCCTCTCTCTCTTATTAACTCTCTTATTAACCCTCTCTCTCTCTTATTAACTCTCTCTTATTAACCCTCTCTCTCTTATTAACCCTCTCTCTCTTATTAACCCTCTCCTCTCTCTCTCTCTTATTAACCCTCTCTCTCTCTCTCTTATTAACCCTCTCTCTCTTTATTAACCCTCTCTCTCTCTCTCTCTCTTATTAACCCTCTCTCTTTCTTCTTAACCCTCTCTCTCTCCTCTCTCTCTCTTATTAACCCTCTCTCTCTTATTAACCCTCTCTCTCATCTCTCTCTCTTATTAACCCTCTCTCTCTCCTCTCTCTCTCTTATTTACCCTCTCTCTCTCTTATTAACCCTCTCTCTCTCTTCTTAACCCTCTCCTCTCTCTCTTAACCCTCTCTCTCTTATTAACCCTCTCTCTCTCCTCTATCTCTCTTATTAACCCTCTCTCTCTTATTAACCCTCTCTCTCTCTCTATTAACCTTCTCTCTCTTAAACCCTCTCTCTCTTATTAACCCTCTCTCTCTCCTCTCTCTCTCTTATTAACCCTCTCTCTCTCTTTATTAACCCTCTCTCTCTCTCTCTCTTATTAGCCTCTCTCTCTCTCTCTCTCTTATTACCCTCTCTCTCTTATTAACCCTCTCTCTCTCTAACTCTCTCTCTCTTATTAACCCTCTCTCTCTCTCTCTCTTATTAAACCTCTCTCTCTCTCTCTCTCTCTTATTAACCCTCTCTCTCTCCTCTCTCTCCCCTCTCTCTCTTATTAACCCTCTCTCTCTCTCCCTCTCTCTCTCTTATTAACCCTCTCTCTCTCTCTCTCTCTCTCTCTCTTATTAACCCTCTCTCTCTCCTCTCTCTCTATTAAACCCTCTCTCTCTTATTAACCCTCTCTCTCTCTATTAACCCTCTCTCTCTCTTATTAACCCTCTCTCTCTTATTAACCCCTCTCTCTCTCTTATTAACCCTCTCTCTCTCTCTCTCTCTCTCTTATTAACCCTCTCTCTCTCTCTCTCTCTTATTAACCCTCTCTCTCTCTCTCTCTCTCTCTTATTAACCCTCTCTCTCTCCTCTCTCTCTCTTATTAACCCTCTCTCTCTCTTAACCTCTCTCTCTTATTAACCCTCTCTCTCTCTCTATTAACCCTCTCTCTCTTATTAACCCTCTCTCTCTCTCTCTCTATTATTACCCCCTCTCTCTCTCTCTTATTAACCCTCTCTCTCTCTCTCTCTCTCTCTTATTAACCCTCTCTCTCTCTCTCTCTTATTAACCCTCTCTCTCTATTATTACCCTCTCTCTCTTATTAGCCCTCTCTCTCTCTCTTATTAACCCCTCTCTCTCTTATTAACTCCCCTCTCTCTTATTAACCCTCTCTCTCTCTCTCTCTCTCTCTCTTATTAACCCTCTCTCTCTTATTAACCCTCTCTCTCTCCCTCTCTCTCTCTTATTAACCCTCTCTCTCTTATTAACCCTCTCTCTTATTAACCTCTCTCTCTCTTATTAACCCTCTCTCTCTTATTAACCTCTCTCTCTCTTATTAACCCTCTCTCTCTCTCTCTCTTAACCCTCTCTCTCCTCTCTCTCTCTTATTAACCCTCTCTCTCTCTCTCTCTCTCTTATTAACCCTCTCTCTCTTATTAACCCTCTCTCTCTCTTATTAACCCTCTCTCTCCTCTCTCTCTCTCTTATTAACCCTCTCTCTCTCTCCCTCTCTCTCCCTCTCTCTCTTATTAACCCTCTCTCTCTCTTCTTATTAACCCTCTCTCTCTCTTAACTCTCTCTCTCTTATTAACCCTCTCTCTCTTATTAACCCTCTCTCTCTTATTAACCCTCTCTCTCTCTTATTAACCCTCTCTCTCTTATTAACCCTCTCTCTCTTATTAACCCTCTCTCCCTCTCTCTCTCTTATTAACCCTCTCTCTCTCTCTCTCTCTCTCTTATTAACCCTCTCTCTTATTAACCCTCTCTCTCTTATTAACCCTCTCTCTCTCTTATTAACCCTCTCTCTCTTATTAACCCTCTCTCTCTCTATTAACCCTCTCTCTCTCTCTCTCTCTTCTTAAACCCTCTCTCTCTCTCCCTCTCTCTTATTAACCCTCTCTCTTAATCTCTCTCTCTTATTAACCCTCTCTCTCTTATTAACCCTCTCTCTCTCTCTATCTTAATAACCCTCTCTCTCTTATTAACCCTCTCTCTCTCTCTTATTAACCCTCTCTCTCTTATTATACCCTCTCTCTCTTATTAACTTCTCTCTCTTCTCTCTCTTATAACCCTCTCTCTCTCTCTCTCTCTTATATTAACCCTCTCTCTTATCTCTCTCTCTCTCTTATTAACCCTCTCTCTTAATCTTCTCTCTCTTATTAACCCTCTCTCTCTCTCTCTCCCTCTCTCTCTTATTAACCCTCTCTCTCTTATTAACCCTCTCTCTCTCTTATTAACCCTCTCTCTCTCTTATTAACCCTCTCTCTCTCTTATTATTACCCTCTCTCTCTTATTAACCCTCTCTCTCTTATTAACCCTCTCTCTCTTATTAACCCTCTCTCTCTTATCTCCCTCTCTCTCTCTATTAACCCTCTCTCTCTTCTCTCTTAACCTCTCTCTCTCTCTCTTATTAACCCTCTCTCTCTCCTCTCTCTCTCTTATTAACCCTCTCTCTCTCTCTCTCTTATTAACCCTCTCTCTCTTATTAACCTCTCTCTCTCTTATCTCCTCTCTCTCTTATTAACCCTCTCTCTTATTAACTCTCTCTCTCTCTTAACTCTTATCTATCTCTCTCTCTCTCTCTTATTAACCCTCTCTCTCTCTCTCTCTCTCTCTTATCCTATCCTCTCTCTCTCTTATTAACCCTCTCTCTCTTATTAACCCTCTCTCTCTCTTCCTTCTCTCTCTTATTAACCCTCTCTCTCTTATTAACCTCTCTCTCTCTTATTAACCCTCTCTCTCTTATTAACCCTCTCTCTCTTATTAACCCTCTCTCTCTCTCTCTCTCTTATTAACCCTCTCTCTCTCTCTCTCTCTTATTAACTCTCTCTCTCTCTCTTATTAACCCTCTCTCTCTTATTAACCCTCTCTCTTTATTAACCCTCTCTCTCTTATTAACCCTCTCTCTCTCTCTCTCTTATTAATCCTCTCTCTCTCTCTCTTATTAACCCTCTCTCTCTTATTAACCCTCTCTCTCTTCTCTAACCCTCTCTCTCTTATTAACCCTCTCTCTCTTATTAACCCTCTCTCTCTTATTAACTCTCTCTCTCTCTCTCTTATTAACCCTCTCTCTCTTATTAACCTCTCTCTCTCTCTCTCTCTCTTATTAACCCTCTCTCTCTCTCTCTTTATTAACCTCTCTCTCTCTTCTCTCTCTCTTATTAACCCTCTCTCTCTTATTAACCTCTCTCTCTCTTATTAACCCTCTCTCTCTTATTAACTTCTCTCTCTCTTATTCTTAAACCCTCTCTCTCTTATTAGCCTTCTCTCTCTTTATTAACCCTCTCTCTCTCTTCTCTCTCTTACTCCTCTCTCTCTTATTAACCTCTCTCTCCTCTCTCTCTCTTATTAACCCTCTCTCTCTCTCTCTCTCTTATTAACCCTCTCTCTCTCTATTAACCCTCTCTCTCTCTCTCTCTCTCTCTTATTAACCCTCTCTCTCTCCCTCTCTCTCTTATTAACCCCTCTCTCTTATTAACCCTCTCTCTCTCTTATTAACCTCTCTCTCTCCTCTCTCTCTCTTATTAACCCTCTCTCTCTCTTATTAATAATATCTCTCTTATTAACCCTCTCTCTCTCTCTTATTAACCCTCTCTCTCTTATATATATCTCTCTCTCTATTATATATCTCTCTTATTATATATATCTCTCTCTCCTATTAACCCTCTCTCTCTCTCTCTCTATTATTATTCTCTCCTATCTCTCTCTCTTATTCTCTCTCTCTTATTAGCCTCTCTCTCTTATTAACCCTCTCTCTATATCTATCTATATTATTAACCCTCTCTCTCCTCTTCTCTTAACCCTCTCTCTCTTATTAACCCCTCTCTCTTATTGCTCTCTCTCTCTTATTAACCCCCTCTCTCTTCTCTCTCTTATTAACCCTCCTCTCTCTTATTAACCCCCTCTCTCTTATTAACCTCTCTCTCTCTAAATCTATCTTATTATTAACCCTCTCTCTCTCCTCTCTCTCTCCCCTCTCTCTCTCTTATTAACCCTCTCTCTCTTTTTTAACCTCTCTCTCTCTTATTAACCCTCTCTCTCTCTCTCTCTCTCTCTTATTAACCCTCTCTCTTTTCTTATTAACCCTCTCTCTCTCTTCTCTCTCTTATTAACCCTCTCTCTCTCTCTCTCTCTTATTAACCCTCTCTCTCTTATTAACCCTCTCTCTCTTATTAACCCTCTCTCTCTCTCTTTCTCTCTCTTATTAACCCTCTCTCTCTCCTCTCTCTCTATTATTAACCCTCTCTCTCTCCTCTCTCTCTTATTAACCCTCTCTCTCTCTTATTAACCTCTCTCTCTTATTAACCCTCTCTCTCTTATTAACCCTCTCTCTCTCTTATTAACCCTCTCTCTCTCCTCTCTCTCTCTCTTATTAACCCCCTCTCTCTTATTAACCCTCTCTCTCTTATTAACCCTCTCTCTCTTATTAACCCTCTCTCTCTCTCTCTCTCTTATTAACCCTCTCTCTCTCTCTCTATTAACCCTCTCTCTCTCTATCTAACTCTCTCTTCTTATATAACTCTCTCTTATTAACCCTCTATTAACCTCTCTCTCTCTCTTATTAACCCTCTCTCTTTTTAACCTATATCTCTCTCTCTCTCTTATTAACCCTCTCTCTCTCTCTCTTATTAACCCCTCTCTCTTATTAACCCTCTCTCTCTCTCTTATTAACCCTCTCTCCTTATTAACCCTCTCTCTCTCTTATTAACCCTCTCTCTCTTATTAACCCTCTCTCTCCTCTCTCTCTCTTATTAACCCTCTCTCTCTTATTAACATTGGACCTCTCTCTCTCCTCTCTCTCTTATTAACCCTCTCTCTCTTATTAACCCTCTCTCTCTCTATTAACCCTCTCTCTCTTATTAACCTCTCTCTCTCTTATTAACCCTCTCTCTCTCCTCTCTCTCTTCTCTCTCTTATTAACCCTCTCTCTCTTATTAACCCTCTCTCTCCTCCCTCTCTCTCTCTTATTAACCCTCTCTCTCTCTTATTAACCCTCTCTCTCTTATTAACCCTCTCTCTCTCCCCTCTCTCTCTTATTAACCCTCTCTCTCTCTCTCTTATTAACCCTCTCTCTCTCCTCTCTCTCTCTTATTAACCCTCTCTCTCTCTTATTAACTCTCTCTCTTATTAACCCTCTCTCTCCTCTCTCTCTCTTATTAACCCTCTCTCTTCTCTCTTATTAACCATCTCTCTTATTAACCATCTCTCTCTCCTCTTATTAACCCTCTCTCTCTCTTATTAACCCTCTCTCTCTCCTCTCTCTCTCTTATTAACCCTCTCTCTCCTCTCTCTCTCTTATTAACCCTCTCTCTCTTATTAACCCTCCTCTCTCTTATTAACCCTCTCTCTCTTATTAACCCTCTCTCTCTTATTAACCTCTTCTCTCCTCTCTCTCTCCCTCTTCTTATTAACCCTCTCTCTCTCCCCTCTCTCTCTTATTAACCCTCTCTCTCTCCTCTCTCTCTCTTATTAACCCTCTCTCTCCCTCCTCTTATTAACCCCCTCTCTCTCTCTCTCTCTCTCTCTTATTAACCCTCTCTCTCTCTCTCTCTCTCTTATTAACCCCCTCTCTCTCCTCTCTCTCTCTTATTAACCCTCTCTCTCTCTCTCCTCTCTCTTTATTAACCCTCTCTCTCTTATTAACCCTCTCTCTCTCTTAACCCTTATTAACCCTCTCTCTCTCTTATTAACCCTCTCTCTCTCTCTCTCTCTCTTTATTAACCATCTCTCTCTCTCTCTCTCTCTTATTATTAACCCTCTCTCTTATTAACCCTCTCTCTCTCCTCTCTCTCTCTTATTAACCCTCTCTCTCTCTCTTATTAACCCTCTCTCTCTTATTAACCCTCTCTCTCTCTCTCTCTCTTATTAACCCTCTCTCTCTCCTCTCTCTCTCTCTTATTAACCCTCTCTCTCTCTCTCTCTCTTATTAACCCTCTCTCTTTAATCTCTCTTATTAACCCTCTCTCTCTCTCTTCTCTCTCTTATTAACCCTCTCTCTCTCTTCTCTCTCTCTCTCTTATTAACCCTCTCTCTCTCCTTAACTCTCTCTCTCTTATTAACCCTCTCTCTCTCTCTCCTCTCTCTCTTATTAACCCTCTCTCTTATTAACCCTCTAACTCCTCTCTCTCTTATTAACCCTCTCTCTCTTATTAACCCTCTCTCTCTTATTAACCCTCTCTCTCTTATTAACCCTCTCTCTCTCCTCTCTCTCTCTTATTAACCCTCTCTCTCTCTCTCTCTTATTAACCCTCTCTCTTATTAACCCTCTCTCTCTCTCTCTCTCTTATTAACCCCTCTCTCTCTTCTCTCTCTTATTAACCCTCTCTCTTTCTCTTATTAACCCTCTCTCTCTCTCTCTCTTATTAACCCTCTCTCTCCTCTCCATCTCTTATTAACCCTCTCTCTCTCTTATTAACCCTCTCTCTCTTATTAACTCTCTCTTCTCTCTCTCCTCTCTCTCTTATTAACCCTCTCTCTCTCCTCTCTCTCTCTTATCTCTTATTACCTCTCTCTCTCTCCTCTCTCTCTCTTATTAACCCTCTCTCTCTCTCTCTATTATTAGCCCTCTCTCTCTCTCTCTCTCTCTTATTAACCCTCTCTCTCTCTCTTATTAACCCTCTCTCTCTTATTAACCCTCTCTCTCTCTCTCTCTTATTAACCCTCTCTCTCTCTTATTAACCCTCCCTCTCTCTTATTAACCCTCTCTCTCTCTCTCTCTCTCTCTTATTAACCCTCTCTCTCTCTTCTTAAGCCTCTCTCTCTTCTCTCTCTCTTATCAACCCTCTCTCTCTCCTCTCTCTCTCTCTCTTCTTATTAACCCTCTCTCTCATCTCTCTCTATTATTAACCCTCTCTCTCTCCTCTCTCTCTCTCTCTTATTTACCCTCTCTCTCTCTTATTAACCCTCTCTCTCTCCTCTCTCTCTCTTATTAACCCTCTCCCCTCTCTCTTATTAACCCTCTCTCTCTCTTATTAACCCTCTCTCTCTTATTAACCCTCTTATCTATATGTCTCTCTCTCTCTTATTAATATTCTCTCTCTTTTAATATATCTCTCTCTCTCTCTTATTAACCCCCTCTCTCTCTCTCTCTCTTATTAACCCTCTCTCTGTCTCCTCTCTCTCTCTATATTAACCCTCTCTCTCTCTCTAACCTCTCTCTCTCTTATTAACCCTCTCTCTCTTATTAACCCTCTCTCTCTCTCTCTCTTATTAACCCTCTCTCTCTCTCTCTTATTAACCCTCTCTCTCTCCTCTCTCTCTCTATTATTAACCCTCTCTCCCTCTCTCTCTCTCTCTCTTCTTATTAACCCTCTCTCTCTCTCTCTCTCTTATTAACCCTCTCTCTCTTATTAACCCTCTCTCTCTCCTCTCTCTCTCTTATTAACCCTCTCTCTCTCTCTCTCTCTCTCTTATTAACCCTCTCTCTCTCTCTCTCTTATTAACCCTCTCTCTCTTTATTAACCCTCTCTCTCTCTCTCTCTCTCTCTTATTAACCCTCTCTCTCTCTCTCTCTCTCTTATTAACCCTCTCTCTCTCTTTAACCCCCTCTCTCTTATTAATCCTCTCTCTTATTAATAACCTCTCTCTCTCTCCTCTCTCTCTCTCTCTATTAACCCTCTCTCTCCTCTCTCTCTCTTATTAACCCTCTCTCTCTCTCTCTCTATTAACCCTCTCTCTCTCTCTCTAACTCTCTCTTATTAACCCTCTCTCTCTCTCTCTCTCTTATTAACCTCTCTCCTCTCTCTCTATTAACCCTCTCTCTCTCTTATTAACCCTCTCTCTCTCTCTCTCTCTCTCTTATTAACCCTCTCTCTCCTCTCTCTCTCTTATTAACCCTCTCTCTCTCCTCTCTCTCTCTTATTAACCCTCTCTCTCTCTCTCTCTCTCTTATTAACCCTCTCTCTCTCTCTCTCTCTCTCTTATTAACCCTCTCTCTCTCTCTCTTAACCCTCTCTCTCTCCTCTCTCTCTCTCTTATTAACCCTCTCTCTCTCCTCTCTCTCTATTAACTCTATCTTATTAACCCTCCTCTCTCTTATTAACCCCTCTCTCTTATTAACCCTCTCTCTCCTCTCTCTCTCTATTAACCCCTCTCTCTCTCTCTCTCTCTTATTAACCCTCTCTCTCTTATCTCTCTCTCTCTCTTATTAACCCTCTCTCTCTCTCTCTCTCTCTCTTTATCTAACCCTCTCTCTCTCTCTCTCTCTCTCTTCTCTAACCCTCTCTCTCTCTTATTAACCCTCTCTCTCTCTCTTATTAACCCTCTCTCTCTCTCTCTCTTATTAACCCTCTCTCTCCTCTCTCTCTTATTAACCCTCTCTCTTTCTTATTAACCCTCTCTCTCTCTTATTAACCCCCTCTCTCTCCCCTCTCTCTCTTATTAACCCTCTCTCTCTCCCTCTCTCTCTTATTAACCCTCTCTCTCTTATTAACCCTCTCTCTTATTAACCCTCTCTCTCTCTCTTATTTACCTCTCTCTCTCTCTCTTCTCTTATTAACCCTCTCTCTCCTCTCTCTCTCCCTCTCTCTCTCTTATTAACCCCTCTCTTTTAACCCTCTCTCTCTCCCCCTCTCTCTTATTAACCCCCTCTCTCTCTTATTAACCCTCTCTCTCTCTCTCTCTCTCTTATTAACCCTCTCTCTCTTATTAACCCTCTCTCTCTTATTAACCCTCTCTCTCTCTTATTAACCCTCCTCTCTCTCTTATTAACCCTCTCTCTCTCCTCTCTCTCTCTTATTAACCCTCTCTCTCTCTCCCTCTCTCTTATTAACCCTCTCTCTCTCTCTCTCTCTCTTATTAACCCTCTCTCTCTTATTAACCCTCTCTCTCCCTCTCTCTTCTCTTATTAACCCCCTCTCTCTCCTCTCTCTCTCTTATTAACCCTCTCTCTCTCTCTCTCTCTCTTATTAACCCTCTCTCTCTCCTCTTATTAACCCTCTCTCTCTCTTCTCTCTTATTAACCCTCTCTCTCCTCTCTCTCTCTTATTAACCCTCTCTCTCTCTCTCTATCTCTTATTACCCTCTCTCTCTTATTAACCCTCTCTCTCTCCTCTCTCTCTTATTAACCCTCTCTCTCTCTCTCTCTCTCTCTCTTATTAACCCTCTCTCTCTCTCTCTCTCTCTCTCTTATTAACCCTCTCTCTCTTCTCTCTCTCTTATTAACCCTCTCTCTCTCTCCTCTCTCTCTCTTATTAACCCTCTCTCTCCTCTCTCTCTCTTATTAACCATCTCTCTCCTCTCTCTCTCTTATTAACCCTCTCTCTCTCTTATTAACCCCCTCTCTCTTATTAATCCTCTCTCTCTTATCTCTCCCCCTCTCTCTTATTAACCCTCTCTCTCTCTCTCTCTCTCTCTCTTATTAACCCTCTCTCTCTCTCTCTCTCTCTCTTATTAACCCTCTCTCTCTCCCTCTCTCTCTCTCTCTTCTTATTAACCCTCTCTCTCCTCTCTCTCTCTTATTAACCCTCTCTCTCTCTCTCTCTCTTATTAACCCTCTCTCTCTCTTATTAACCCTCTCTCTCTTATTAACCCTCTCTCTCTCTTATTAACCCCCTCTCTCTTATTAACCCCTCTCTCTCTCTCTCTCTTTATTAACCCTCTCTCTCTCTCTCCTCTCTCTCTCTTATTAACCCTCTCTCTCTCTCTCTTAACCCCCTCTCTCTCTTATTAACCCTCTCTCTCTCTCTCTCTCTTATTAACCCTCTCTCTCTATTAACCCTCTCCCTCTCTCTCTCTTATTAACCCTCTCTCTCTCTCTCTCTTCTTATTAACCCTCTCTCTCTTATCCCTCTCTCTCTCTTATTAACCCTCTCTCTCTCTCCTCTCTCTCTTATTAACCCTCTTATTAACTCTTAACTCCCTCTCTCTTATTAACCCTCTCTCTCTCTCTCTCTTATTAACTCTCTCTCTCTCTTAACCCCTCTCTCTCTCTCTCTCTTATTAACCTCTCTCTCTCTCTCTTATTAACCCTCTCTCTCTCCTCTCTCTCTCTTATTAACCCTCTCTCTCTCTCTTATTAACCTCTCTCTCTATTATTAACCCTCTCTCTCCTCTCTTCTTAACCCTCTCTCTCTCTTATTAACCCCCTCTCTCTTATTAACCCTCTCTCTCCTCTCTTATTAACCTCTCTCTCTTTATTAACCCTCTCTCTCTTATTAACCCTCTCTCTCCCTCTCTCTCTCTCTTATCTCTCTCTCCTCTCTCTCTCTTATTAACCCTCTCTCTCTCTCTCTCTCTCTTATTAACCCTCTCTCTCTCTCTTTATTAACCCTCTCTCTCTCTTATTAACCCTCTCTCTCTCTCTCTCTCTCTTATTAATCCTCTCTCTCTCCTCTCTCTCTTATTAACCCTCTCTCTCTCTCTCTCTCTTATTAACCCTCTCTCTCTCCTAACTCTCTCTTATTAACCCTCTCTCTCTCCCTCTCTCTCTTATTAACCCTCTCTCTCTCTCTCTCTCTCTTATTAACCCTCTCTCTCTTATTAACCCTCTCTCTCTTATTAACCCTCTCTCTTCTTAACCCTCTCTCTCTCTCTTATTAACCCTCTTATTAACCCTCTCTCTCTCCTCTCTCTTATTATTAACCCTCTCTCTCTTATTAACCTCTCTCTCTTATTAACCCTCTCTCTCTTATCCCCTCTCTCTTTATTAACCCTCTCTCTCTCCTCTCTCTCTCTTATTAACCCTCTCTCTCTCCTCTCTCTCTTTTAACCCTCTCTCTCTCTCTCTCTCTCTTATTAACCCTCTCTCTCTTATTATTACCCTCTCTCTCTTATTAACCCTCTCTCTCTCCTCTCTCTCTCTTATTAACCCTCTCTCTCTTATTAACCCTCTCTCTCTCTTATTAACCCTCTCTCTCTCCTCTCTCTCTCTTATTAACCCTCTCTCTCTTATTAACCCTCTCTCTCTTATTAACTCTCTCTCTTATTAACTCTCTCTTATTAACCCTCTCTCTTATTAACCCTCTCTCTCTTATTAACCCTCTCTCTCTTATTAACCCTCTCTCTCTCCTCTCTCTCTCTTATTAACCCTCTCTCTCTCTTATTAACCCTCTCTCTCTCTTATTAACCCTCTCTCTCTCCTCTCTCTCTCTTTATTAACCCTCTCTCTCTCTTATTAACCCTCTCTCCCTCTCTCTCTTATTAACCCTCTCTCTCTCCTCTCTCTCTCTTATTAACCCTCTCTCTCTCTTATTAACCCCCTCTCTCTTATTAACCCTCTCTCTCTCCTCTCTCTCTCTCTTATTAACCCCCTCTCTCTCTCTCTCTCTTATTAACCCTCTCTCTCTCTCTCTCTCTCTTATTAACCCTCTCTCTCTCTCTCTCTCTTCTTATTAACCCTCTCTCTCTCTCCATCTCTCTCTTATTAACCCTCTCTCTCTCCTCTCCTCTCTCTCTTATTAACCCTCTCTCTCTCTTAACCCTCTCTCTCTCTCTCTCTTATTAACCCTCTCTCTCTCCTCTCTCTCTCTTATTAACCCTCTCTCTCCTCTCTCTTATTAACCCCCTCTCTCCTCTCTCTCTTATTAACCCTCTCTGTCCTCTCTCTCTCTTATTAACCCTCTCTCTCTCTCTTATTAACCATCTCGCTCTCCTCTCTCTCTCTTATTAACCCTCTCTCTTATTAACTCTCTCTCTCTCTTATTAACCCTCTCTCTCTCTTCTCTCTCTCTCTCTCTCTCTCTCTTATTAACCCTCTCTCTCTCTCTCTCTTATTAACCCTCTCTCTCTTCTCTCTCTCTTTATTAACCCTCTCTCTCTCTTATTAACCTCTCTCTCTCTCTATTAACCCTCTCTCTCTCTTATTAACCCTCTCTCTCTTATTAACCCTCTCTCTCTCTTCTCTCTCTCTTATTAACCCTCTCTCTCTCCTCTCTCTCTCTTATTAACCCTCTCTCTCTCCTCTCTCTCTCATTAACCCTCTCTCTCTCTCTCTCTCTCTTATTAACCCCTCTCTCTCTCTCTCTCTTTATTAACCCTCTCTCTCCTCTCTCTCTCTTATTAACCCTCTCTCTCTCTCTCTTCTCTTATTAACCCTCTCTCTCTCTCTCTCCCTCTCTCTCTCTCTCTCTCTTATTAACCCTCTCTCTCTCTTATTAACCCTCTCTCTCTCTTATTAACCCTCTCTCTCTCCTCTCTCTCTCTTATTAATCCTCTCTCTCCTCTCTCTCTCTTATTAACCCTCTCTCTCTCTCTCTCTCTCTTATTAACCCTCTCTCTCTTATTAACCCTCTCTCTCTCCTCTCTCTCTCTTATTAATCCTCTCTCTCTCCTCTCTCTCTTTATTAACCCTCTCTCTCTTATTAATCCTCTCTCTCTCTCCTCTCTCTCTCTTATTAACCCTCTCTCTCTTATTAACCCTCTCTCTCTCTCTCTCTCTTAATTAACCCTCTCTCTCTTAATAACCCTCTCTCTCTCTTATTAACCCTCTCTCTCTCTTATTAACCCTCTCTCTCTCTTAATAACCCTCTCTCTCTTAATAACCCTCTCTCTCTTAATAACCCTCTCTCTCTCTTATTAACCCTCTCTCTCTCTTATCTAACCCTCTCTCTCTCTTAATAACCCTCTCTCTTTTAATAACCCTCTCTCTCTCTTATTAACCCTCTCTCTCTCTTATTAACCCTCTCTCTCTCTTAATAACCCTCTCTCTCTTAATAACCCTCTCTCTCTCTTATTAACCCTCTCTCTCTCCTCTCTCTCTCTCTTATTAACCCTCTCTCTCCTCTTTCTCTCTTATTAAACCTCTCTCTCTCTCCTCTCTTTCTCTCTCTTTCCCCACCACTGCCCCCTTGACCCTGTCCATTCGTATGCTGCTGATCAGTCTTCTGCTGTGGTTGTGTTTGTATATGGGAGTGTGCTATGCGTGCGTGTGGGTACATGTGTATGTGGGTTTGTGGGTGCATGTGTGTGTGTGTGTGCGTTTGGGTGCATGTGTGTTTGTGGGTGCGTGTGGGTGCGTGTGTGTGCGTGTGTGTGTGTGTGGGTGTATGTGTATGTGTACCATCTGCTGTGCTATGGTATCCAGCTGGCAGCTCACAATCCAGGGGGAATTAGCATGTCAATATGCTGTTAATTGCAAAGACCTTAATGAGCCAAAAACATCTCCCTCCCTTTTTCACCCTTCTTTTTCTCTCAAATTCAATTCATTTCAAATCATTTCAATTCAATTCAAAGGGCTTTATTGGCATTGGAAACATTAAGTTTACATAGCCAAAGCAAGCGAAAAGATAATAAACAAAAGTGAAATAAACAATCGGAAATTAACAGTAAACATTACCCTCACAACATTACACTCTCGCTCTCTCTCTCTCTCTCTCTCTCTCTCTCTCTCTCTCTCTCTCTCTCTCTGTCTCTCTCTCTCTCTCTCTCTCTCGGTCAGATGTCAGATTGAGCAGAACTTTATATACATGAAGTCAGTATCATGTAGCTGATAAGTAGTTACCCTGAATGTGTTGAAGGTCATCACAGTCAGTGCCACATCACCTCCAACACACATGTAGGTAGATGGTTAGTCCCTTGTTGCAGCTCGTGTTCATCACATTCTCTGTGACATCACCTCTAACAATATAGTGTATAAGAGGTCAAACAATATGTTTTGTAGTGATATTATGTTGTTGTAAAGAATATTTGCTGGTCTGTGGTGTGTAATGAGGAGCAACCAGACGCTGCACTTGACACATGTTTGAAACTACTTATTCCTAATAACCACCCAGTAAGATAACTGTTAAATGTCCTTGGATTGATGAGGAATTGAAAAATTGTATGGGTTGATAGGGATGAGGCAATTAGGTCTGGCAGCCCAACGGATTGGCAAACATACTGCAAATTAAGAAATCATGTGACTAAACTAAATAAAGATCAAAATAAACCACACTCTGAAACACACACACACACATGATAAAATACACATGGATTTAGTACTGTAGATATGTGGTGGAGTAGGGGCCTGAGGGCACACAGTGTGTTGTGAAATATTGAATGTATTGTAATGTTTTTAAAATGGTATAAACTGCCTTCATTTTGCTGGACCCCAAGAAGAGTAGCTGCTGCTTGGCAGGAACTAATGGGGTCCATAATAAACCCCAGGAAGAGTAGCTGCTGCTTGGCAGGAACTAATGGGATCCATAATAAACCCCAGGAAGAGTAGCTGCTGCTTGGCAGGAACTAATGGGGGTCCATAATAAACCCCAGGAAGAGTAGCTGCTGCTTGGCAGGAACTAATGGGGATCCATAATAAACCCCAGGAAGAGTAGCTGCTGCCTTGGCAGGAACTAATGGGGTCCATAATAAACCCCAGGAAGAGTAGCTGCTGCTTGGCTGGAACTAATGGGGTCCATAATAAACCCCAGGAAGAGTAGCTGCTGCTTGGCAGGAACTAATGGGGTCCATAATAAACCCCAGGAAGAGTAGCTGCTGCTTGGCAGGAACTAATGGGGATCCATAATAAACCCCAGGAAGAGTAGCTGCTGCTTGGCAGGAACTAATGGGGATCCATAATAAACCCCAGGAAGAGTAGCTGCTGCTTGGCAGGAACTAATGGGGGTCCATAATAAACCCCAGGAAGAGTAGCTGCTGCTTGGCAGGAACTAATGGGGTCCATAATAAACCCCAGGAAGAGTAGCTGCTGCTTGGCAGGAACTAATGGGGGTCCATAATAAACCCCAGGAAGAGTAGCTGCTGCTTGGCAGGAACTAATGGGGGTCCATGGACCTCTCTGTATGGTGTGGGATAACACAGGAAGGGATGAGGATGAGGACCTCTCTGTATGGTGTGGGATAACACAGGAAGGGATGAGGATGAGGACCTCTCTGTATGGTGTGGGATAACACAGGAAGGGATGAGGACCTCTGTATGGTGTGGGATAACACAGGAAGGGATGAGGATGAGGACCTCTGTATGGTGTAACACAGGAAGGGAACACAGGAAGGGATGAACACAGGATGGATGAGGATGAGGACCTCTCTGTATGGTGTGGGATAACACAGGAAGGGATGAGGATGAGGACCTCTCTGTATGGTGTGGGATAACACAGGAAGGGATGAGGACCTCTCTGTATGGTGTGGGATAACACAGGAAGGGATGAGGACCTCTCTGTATGGTGTGGGATAACACAGGAAGGGATGAGGACCTCTCTGTATGGTGTGGGATAACACAGGAAGGGATGAGGATGAGGACCTCTCTGTATGGTGTGGGATAACACAGGAAGGGATGAGGATGAGGACCTCTGTATGGTGTGGGATAACACAGGAAGGGATGAGGACCTCTCTGTATGGTGTGGGATAACACAGGAAGGGTGTGGGATAACACAGGAAGGGATGAGGATGAGGACCTCTCTGTATGGTGTGGGATAACACAGGAAGGGATGAGGATGAGGACCTCTCTGTATGGTGTGGGATAACACAGGAAGGGATGAGGTGTGGATGAGGACCTCTCTGTATGGTGTGGGATAACACAGGAAGGGACCTCTCTGTATGGTGTGGAACACAGGAAGGGATGAGGATGACCTCTCTGTATGGTGTGGGATAACACAGGAAGGGATGAGGATGAGGACCTCTCTGTATGGTGTGGGATAACACAGGAAGGGATGAGGACCTCTCTGTATGGTGTGGGATAACACAGGAAGGGATGAGGACCTCTCTGTATGGTGTGGGATAACACAGGAAGGGATGAGGACCTCTCTGTATGGTGTGGGATAACACAGGAAGGGATGAGGACCTCTCTGTATGGTGTGGGTTAACACAGGAAGGGATGAGGACCTCTCTGTATGGTGTGGGATAACACAGGAAGGGATGAGGTGTGAGGACCTCTCACAGGAAGGGATGGTGTGGGATAACACAGGAAGGGATGAGGATGAGGACCTCTCTGTATGGTGTGGGATAACACAGGAAGGGATGAGGATGAGGACCTCTGTATGGTGTGGGATAACACAGGAAGGGATGAGGATGAGGACCTCTCTGTATGGTGTGGGACAACACAGGAAGGGATGAGGATGAGGACATCTGTATGGTGT
Source organism: Oncorhynchus tshawytscha (assembly GCF_018296145.1). Classification (NCBI taxonomy): domain Eukaryota; kingdom Metazoa; phylum Chordata; class Actinopteri; order Salmoniformes; family Salmonidae; genus Oncorhynchus; species Oncorhynchus tshawytscha. The sequence continues at coordinate 66,643,391 of NC_056435.1, forward strand.
GGGATAACACAGGAAGGGATGAGGATGAGGACCTCTCTGTATGGTGTGGGATAACACAGGAAGGGATGACAGGAAGGGATGAGGACCTCTGTATGGTGTGGGATAACACAGGAAGGTATGGTGTGAGATAACACAGGAAGGGATGGACCTCTCTGTATGGTGTGGGATAACACAGGAAGGGATGAGGATGAGGACCTCTCTGTATGGTGTGGGTAACACAGGAAGGGATGAGGATGAGGACCTCTCTGTATGGTGTGGGATAACACAGGAAGGGATGAGGATGAGGACCTCTGTATGGTGTGGGATAACACAGGAAGGGATGAGGACCTCTCTGTATGGTGTGGGATAACACAGGAAGGGATGAGGACCTCTCTGTATGGTGTGGGATAACACAGGAAGGGATGAGGATGAGGACCTCTCTGTATGGTGTGGGATAACACAGGAAGGTGTGGGATAACACAGGAAGGGATGAGGACCCTCTGTATGGTGTGGGATAACACAGGAAGGGATGAGGATGAGACCTCTCTGTATGGTGTGGGATAACACAGGAAGGGATGAGGATGAGGACCTCTCTGTATGGTGTGGGATAACACAGGAAGGGATGAGGACCTCTCTGTATGGTGTGGGATAACACAGGAAGGGATGAGGAAGGGATGAGGATGACCTCTCTGTATGGTGTGGGATAACACAGGAAGGGATAACACAGGAAGGTGTGAACACAGGAAGGGATGAGACCTCTCTGTATGGTGTGGGATAACACAGAAGGGATGAGGATGAGGACCTCTCTGTATGGTGTGGGATAACACAGGAAGGGATGAGGATGACCCTCTGTATGGTGTGGGATAACACAGGAAGGGATGAGGATGAGGACCTCTCTGTATGGTGTGGGATAACACAGGAAGGGATGAGGACCTCTCTGTATGGTGTGGGGAACCTGTATGGTGTGGGATAACACAGGAAGGGATGAGGACCTCTGTATGGTGTGGGATAACACAGGAAGGGATGAGGATGAGGACCTCTGTATGGTGTGGGATAACACAGGAAGGGATGAGGACCTCTCTGTATGGTGTGGGATAACACAGGAAGGGATGAGGATGAGGACCTCTCTGTATGGTGTGGGATAACACAGGAAGGGATGAGGATGAGGACCTCTGTATGGTGTGGGATAACACAGGAAGGATGACCTCTGATGGTGTGGGATGGAAGGGATGAGGATGAGGACCTCTGTGTATGGTGTGGGATAACACAGGAAGGGATGAGGACCTCTCTGTATGGTGTGGGATAACACAGGAAGGGATGAGGATGAGGACTCTCTGTATGGTGTGGGATAACACAGGAAGGGATGAGATGAGGATGAGGATGACCTCTCTGTATGGTGTGGGGATAACACAGGAAGGAGATGAGGACCTCTCTGTATGGTGTGGGATAACACAGGAAGGGATGAGGATGAGGACCTCTCTGTATGGTGTGGGATAACACAGGAAGGGATGAGGATGAGGACCTCTCTGTATGGTGTGGGATAACACAGGAAGGGATGAGGAGGACCTCTCTGTATGGTGTGGGTTAACACAGGAAGGGATGAGGAGGACCTCTCTGTATGGTGTGGGATGAAGGAAGATGAGGACCTCTGTATGGTGTGGGATAACACAGGAAGGGATGAGGACCTCTCTGTATGGTGTGGGATAACACAGGAAGGGATGAGGATGAGGACCTCTCTGTATGGTGTGGATGGAAGGGATGGATGAGGACCTCTCTGTATGGTGTGGGATAACACAGGAAGGATGGGACCTCTCTGTATGAGGATGAGGATGAGGACCTCTCTGTATGGTGTGGGATAACACAGGAAGGGATGAGGTGTGGATGAGGACCCTCTGTATGGTGTGGGATAACACAGGAAGGGATGAGGATGAGGACCTCTCTGTATGGTGTGGGATAACACAGATAGGGATGAGGATGAGGACAACACAGGAAGGGATGAGGATGAGGACATCTGTATGGTGTGGGATAACACAGGAAGGGATGAGGATGAGGACCTCTCTGTATGGTGTGGGATAACACAGGAAGGGATGAGGATGAGGACCTCTCTGTATGGTGTGGGATAACACAGGAAGGGATGAGGATGAGGACCTCTCTGTATGGTGTGGGATAACACAGGAAGGGATGAGGATGAGGACCTCTCTGTATGGTGTGGGATAACACAGGAAGGGATGAGGATGAGGACCTCTCTGTATGGTGTGGGATAACACAGGAAGGGATGAGGACCTCTCTGTATGGTGTGGGATAACACAGGAAGGGATGAGGACCTCTCTGTATGGTGTGGAAGGGATAACACAGGAAGGGATGAGGACCAGGAAGGGATGAGGACCTCTGTATATGTGTGGGATAACACAGGAAGGGATGAGGATGAGGAGGAAGGGATTCTCTGGTGTGGGATAACACAGGAAGGGATGGTGTGGGATAACACAGGAAGGGATGAGGATGAGGACCTCTGTATGGTGTGTAACACAGGAAGGGATGAGGATGAGGACCTCTCTGTATGGGTTTCACTGTGTGTTTGTGGGTGATTGTTCCTGTCTCTGTGTTTTCACCAGATAGGGCTGTTTCGGTTTTCGTTACGTTTCCACGTTTGTTGTTTTTTGTAGTTTTTTTGTATTGATTCGTGTTTTACGTTTGTTGATTAAACATGGATAGCAATCTACACGCCGCATTTTGGTCCGACTCTCCTTCAGATGAAGAAAACCGTTGAATGTAATCTATATCCTACACTGTCTACATCAGGATGTGTTGAATGTAATCTATATCCTACACTGTCTACATCAGGATGTGTTGAATGTAATCTATATCCTACACTGTCTACATCAGGATGTGTTGAATGTAATCTATATCCTACACTGTCCTTATTATCCTGTGGGATAATAACTAAGATCTAGAACTACCTGCATATCTCTGCTCTCCTCTGTGAATTAAGACGTGGGCTTAGTGTTTCACACCATGAGAGACAGAGAGAGAGCCTTTTGGATCACTGGTTCTGACCTCACTCTGCCTGCCTGATGGAAGCCTGCCTGTCTGCCTGCGTGATGGAAGCCTGCCTGCCTGATGGTAGCCTGTCTAATGGAAGCCTGCCTGTCTGCCTGCCTGATGGAAGCCTGCCTGTCTGCCTGCCTGATGGAAACCTGCCTGCCTGATGGAAGCCTGTCTGCCTGTCTGATGGAAGCCTGTCTGATGGAACTCTGCCTGTCTGCCTGCGTGATGGAAGCCTGCCTGCCTGATGGAAGCCTGCCTGATGGAAGCCTGCCTGTATGCCTAACTGATGGAAGCCTGCCTGCCTGATGGAAGCCTGCCTGCCTGATGGAAGCCTGCCTACCTGCCTGTCTGTCTGTCTGTCTGCCTGCCTGTCTGTCTGTCTGTCTGTCTGTCTGTCTGTCTGCCTGATGGAAGCCTGCGCTGTATATACTGCACGCCATGATTTACCTCGCATTCACCTGAGTCACCAACACTTAGTCACGTTATTGGTCAATGACATGTGGCCAAGGCTGAGCCTGGAGGCTGTCCATGTTTGTGGACGTTTTTAACTATACTTCTGGGGACCAGAAGTCCCCTCAAGAATAGGAAACTAACAACATTGTGACCAACTGGGGCCAAATGCTATTTATAAGAGGTTTAGGGTTAATGTTAGATTTAGTGTGTCATGGTTCCGTAACCACAGACGCTGGGAGACAGGAAGCAAGTACAGGGTGAGGATTTAATAGTGTTAGGGTTAGAATTAGGTTTAGGGCTGGGAGCTAGGGTTAGTTTGAAGGTTAGCAGCTAGGTTTAGGTTCAGGGTTAAGGTTAGGTTTTTGGGTTAAGGTTAGTGTTAGGGGTTAGAGAAAATAGGAATTTGAATGGGACTGAATTTTGTGTCCCCACAAGGTCAGTTATACAAGGCTGTGTGTGTGTGTGTATTCTGCTGCAGTGGAGGGGTGGGGGGGTATTAATTGAATGTCTGAGAGTGTGGTAGTGGGGTGATGAGGCATGGATGAATCATGTTTTTCCCACTGGTAATTGCTATAATATAATACTAATAATATCATGAATGAATATTATAATAAAATAATAATATTATAATAATATAGTACAATATTATTACATGGTAATTACCTAATATTACATCATAATAGGTTTCTTTGGAATCAAGTCATTTAGACAGTACCAATACATACAATGTATTTTGGTACCGGGTAGTTAGAACATGCACACTGTGCTACATCTTCATTTATTAGGTAGAACCAGGAAGACCCAGGTAGAACCATGTTAAACTGGGCTGTAGAATAAAGTGTCATGTTCCTCTCACACACACACACACAACAACAACAACAACATACACACAGCCACACACACACACAACCACACACACACACACACACACAACAACATACACACAACCACACACACAACCACACACACACAACCACACACACAACCACACACGCACACACACACACACACACACACACAACAACATACACACAACCACACACACACACTCTCACCTCCAGCACCTCTCTACACAGCCTCAGATGAGGAACGTGCCCCTATGACAAAACAACTCACTTAACCATCTTTACAACGGTCTGACTTCCTTCTCTTTCTAGGAAATTTACAGCAGTTACGGTATAATACAAGGATAGGCAACTGGCAGCCTGCTCACCCACCCACCTTCTTCTAGGCCCGTGGATCTTTTTTTTTTAGGGGGTCGCAGTCGGGGTCTCAACTTACTGTGAAAAGTTAGAGTAGTAGAATACACAAGGTGTACTAATTTAGTTGTAGTAATCATGGTCGAATTACGGACCGGTGGGCCCTCATTGATTTTGTTAGTCACTCTCACTCAGTTGTCACATTAAGTCGTGCAAAATGTGGAGAATTGGAGGAAATTTGCTGTAAAAAAAAATAATAATAAAAATGTATCTCCGTAGAATTATAAGAAATTAGCTGTAAACCTGTTTTGTTTTCTCTCCACCCCATGGTAAAATGAGTAGATTTGCATGAAATTACTTGCTAAATCGTCTCTCTTCCCTATGGCAAAATGGGTAGAATTTCATCAAAATTGCTTTAAAACAACATTTTCTTTATGCCCCATGGCCCATTTTTTAAAAATAATAGTACAATAGAACAACTCTCTCTCCACTGTCAAGAGGGGGGCCGCTAAAATGTTTTGCTCGCAAGGTGAGAAGGGGCCCCCAACACAAATGTGCTTAGGGCCCCTAAAAGGCTAGGGCCGGCTCTGCCTGCATGTGTGGGTATGGATGTGGGTACACAGACACGCAAGCTACTGCAGCCCCTCATGATGAGTTAAGATTTTTGTTTCCCTTCACCCCCATCAAAGTTGCTCGTCCCTGGTATAATGATGCAATAATGCCAAAGGAGGTGTGGCCAATATATAAAATCAAATTTATTGGTCACATACACATGGTTAGCAGATGTTAATGTGAGTGTAGCGAAATGCTTGTGCTTCTACTCCCGACCCTGCAGTAATAACCAACGAGTAATCTAACCTAACAATTTCACAACAGCTACCTTATACACACAAGTGTAAAGGAATGAATAAGAATATGTACATATAAATACATGGATGAGCGATGGCAGAACGGCAAAGGCAAGATGCAGTAGATGGTATAGAGTACAGTATATACATATGAGATGAGTAATGTAGGGTATGTAAACATTATATTAAGTGGCATTGTTTAAAGTGACCAGTGATACATTGATTGCATCAAATTGTTCCATTATTAAAGTGGCTGGAGTTGAGTCAGTGTGTTGCAGGCAGCCACTCAATGTTAGTGGTGGCTGTTTAACAGTCTGATGGCCTTGAGATAGAAGCTGTTTTTCAGTCTCTCGGTCCCTGCTTTGATGCACCTGTACTGACCTCGCCTTCTGGATGACAGCGGGGTGAACAGGCAGTGGCTCGGGTGGTTGTTGTCCTTGATGATCTTTATGGCCTTCCTGTGACATCGGGTGGTGTAGGTGTCCTGGAGGGCAGGTAGTTTGCCCCCGGTGATGCGTTGTGCAGACCTCACTACCCTCTGGAGAGCCTTACGGTTATGGGCGGAGCAGCTGCCGTACCAGGCGGTGATACAGCCCGACAGGATGCTCTCAATTGTGCATCTGTAAAAGTGCGTGAGTGTTTTTGGTGACAAGCCAAATTTCTTCAGCCTCCTGAGGTTGAAGAGGCGCTGCTGCGCCTTCTTCACGACGCTGTCTGTGTGGGTGGACCATTTCAGTTTGTCCGTGATGTGTACGCCGAGGAACTTAAAACTCTCCACCCTCTCCACTACTGTCCCGTCAATGTGGATAGGGGGGTGCTCCCTCTGCTGTTTCCTGAAGTCCACGATCATCTCCTTTGTTTTGTTGACATTGAGTGTGAGGATATTTTCCTGACACGACACTACAAGGGCTCTGACCTCTTCCTTGTAGGCCGTCTCGTCGTTGTTGGTAATCGAGCCTACCACTGTAGTGTCGTCTGCAAACTTGATGATTGAGTTGGAGGCGTGCATGGCCACGCAGTCATGGGTGAACAGGGAGTACAGGAGGGGGCTGAGAACGCACCCTTGTGAGGCCCCAGTGTTGAGGATCAGTGGGGTGGAAATGTTGTTACCTACCCTCAACACCTGGGGGCGGCCCGTCAGGAAGTCCAGGACCCAGTTGCACAGGGCGGGGTCAAGACCCAGGGTCTCGAGCTTAATGACGAGTTTGGAGGGTAATATGGTGTTAAATGCTGGGCTGTAATCAACGAACAGCATTCTTACATTGGTATTCCTCTTGTCCAGATGGGTTAGGGCAGTGTGATGGCGATTGCGTCGTCTGTGGACCTAATATATCACAGCTAAGGGTTGTTCTTAATTAAATGTGAAATAAAAAAATTAAAACCCAGCACGACACAACGCAGAGTGCCTGGATACAGCCCTTAGCCGTGGTATATTGGCCATATATCACAAACCCCGAAATGCCTTATTGCTATTATAAACTGGTTACCAACGTAATTAGAGCAGTAAAAATAAATGTTTTGTCATACCTGTGGTCTGATTATTTTATTTATTTTATTTAACCTTTATTTGACCTTTATTTAACTAGTTAAGAAGAAATTCTTATTTACAATATCGGCCAAACCCGGACGACGCTGGGCCAATTGTGCTTTGCCCTATGGGACTCCCAATCACGGCCCGGTTGTGATACAGCCTGGATATACCACAGCTGTCAACCAATCAGCATTCGGGGCTCGAATCACCCAGTTTATAATAGTAAACATTCTGTATGGTATGAAATCAAATCAAACCACATTTTATTGGTCACATACACATGGTTAGCAGATGTTAATGCGAGTGTAGCGAAATGCTTGTGCTTCTAGAGCGATGGCCGAACGGCATAGGCAAGATGCAGTAGATGGTATAGAGTACAGTAAATACATACAGTATGAGATTTGTAATGTAGGGTATGTAAACATTTTCTGAAGTGGCATTGTTTAAAGTGACTTATGAAACATTTATTACATCCATTTTTTAATTATCAAAGTGACTAGAGATTTGAGTCAGTATGTTGGCAGCAGCCACTCAATGTTAGTGATGGCTGTTTAACAGTCTGATGGTCTTGAGATAGAAGCTGTTTTTCAGTCTCTCAGTACAACATCATTTCCTGTTTTAGTTTCTGTCAAAAGGCTGGGAGCACCAAAATGGAGTCATGGTCGGATTTGCCGAAGGGATGGCGAGGGAGAGCTTTGTATGCATTGTGGAAGTTAGAGTAACAACGATCCAGAATTTTGCCAGCCAGGGTCGCGCATTTGATATGCTGATAAAATTTAGGGAGCCTTGTTTTCAGATTAGCCTTGTTAAAATCCCCAGCTACAATAAATGCAGCCTCAGGATAGGTGGTTTTCAGTTTACATAGAGTCCAATGAAGTTCTTTCAGGGCCGTCGAGGTGTCTGCTTGTGGTGATGTACACGACTGTGATTATAATCGAAGAGAATTCTCTTGGTAGATAATGCGGTTGGCATTTGATTGTAAGGAATTCTAGGTCAGGTGAACAAAAGGACTTGAGTTCCTGTATGTTGTTATGATCACACCACGACTCGTTAATCATAAAGCGTACACACTCCCCCTTCTTCTTACCAGAGAGGTGTTTGTTGCTGTCAACGCGATGCGTGAAGAAACCAGGTGGCTGTACCGACTCTGATATCTGATAACGTGAGCCAAGTTTCTGTGAAACATAGAATGTTACAGTCTCTGATGTCTCTCTGGAGTGCTACCCTTGCTCAAATTTCGTCTACCTTGTTGTCAAGAGACTGGACGTTGGCGAGTAGTATGCTCGGGAGCGGTGGGCGATGTGCCCGTCTACGGAGCCTGACCAGAAGACCGCTCCGTCTGCCCCTTCTGCGGCGCCGTTGTTTTGGGTCGCCTGCTGGGATCCGATCCATTGTCCTGGGTGGTGGACCAAACAGAGGATCCGCTTCGACGTTGCTCTTATATCCAATAGTTCTTCTCGGCTGTATGTAATAAGACTTAAGATTTCCTGGGGTAACAATGAAAACAAAACAAAAAAATACTGCTTAGTTTCCTAAGAACGCGAAGCGAGGCGGCCATCACTGTCGGCGCCGGATGTCAGATGATACCGAAGGATTCTGAAGCTTTAACTTATTTGTCATATGAAAACACGAGGAGATGTGAAAACAAGCTTCTAATCCTTCAATCTCCTCTACCCCCATTCTACCCAACTGATACAACAGTTTTCCCCTTTATTGTTCATGTTGGGTCTCAATCCTACCATGTTCATGTTGGGTCTCAATCCTACCATGTTCATGTTGGGTCTCAATCCTACCATGATTTAATCACACACTGACAACTAAGCCTGTTAGTTCACGCTGTTCGGAATTTAATCCCATCCTGAGCAGCAGTGGTAGTGATGGATGGTTTCTCAGTATTTTGGTATTGATGTAATCATCACTTTTAATCATAATTTAAATCTAGTGTGTGACATGTATAATCTATTTATGTTGCGAAATATTTGTGCAGACATTTCACCCTATTTGTGTGTGTGTGTGCATGTTTCTGTGTGTGTTTGTGTGTGCATGTGCACGTGTGTGTGTGTCGGACTGATATTCATTTTCTATGTAATGGATGTAATTCATGCATCTTGTCTTGGATGGCCGGTATCCATGGCAACGACAGGTCTGTCATAGCCGTCAGGAGAGGCTCCAAGATGGACTTGAAAGGAAACGCTAAAACCTTCAGCTCTGTTATCCTCCTGACCCTCTCTCTCTCTCTCTCTCGCTCTCTCTCTCTCTCTCTCTCTCTCTCTCTCTCTCTCTCTCTCTCTCTCTCTCTCTCTCTGTCTGTCTGTCTGTCTGTCTGTCTGTCTGTCTGTCTGTCTGTCTGTCTGTCTGTCTGTCTGTCTGTCTGTCCATCTCTCTCTCTGTATGTCTGTCTGTCTGTCTGTCTGTCTCTCTCTGTCTCTCTCTCACTCTCTCTCTCTCTCTCTGTCTCTCTCTCTCTCTGTCTCTCTCTTTCTCTCGCTCTCTTTCTCTGTCTCTCTCTTTCTCTCGCTCTCTTTCTCTCGCTCTCTTTCTCTCGCTCTCTTTCTCTCTCTCTCTCTCTCTCTCTCTCTCTCTCTCTCTCTCTCTCTCTCTCTGTCTCTCTGTCTCTCCTCTGTCTCTCTCTCTCTCTCTCTGTCTCTCTCTGTCTCTCTCTGTCTCTCTCTCTCTCTGTCTCTCTCTGTCTCTCTCTCTGTCTCTCTCTCTGTCTCTCTCGCCTCTGTCTCTCTGTCTCTTTCTGTCTCTGTCTCTCTCTCTCTCTCTCTCTCTCTCTCTCTCTCTCTCTCTCTCTCTCTCTCTGTCTGTCTGTCTGTCTCTCTCTCTCTCTGTCTGTCTGTCTGTCTCTTTCTCTCTCTCTCTCTCTCTCTCTCTCTCTCTCTCTCGTCTCTGTCTCTCTCTCTCTCTCTCTCTCTCTCTCTCTCTGTCTCTCTCTCTCTCTCTCTCTCTCTCTCTCTCTCTCTCTCTCTCTCTCTCTCTGTCTCTCTCTCTGTCTGTCTGTCTGTCTCTCTCTCTGTCTGTATGTCTGTCTGTCTCTCTCTGTCTCTCTCTCTCTCTCTCTCTGTCTCTCTCTCTCTCCTCTGTCTCTCTCTCTCTCTCTCGCTGTCTCTCTCTCTCTCTCTGTCTCTCTCTCTGTCTATCTCTCTCTCTCTCTGTCTCTCTCTGTCAATTCAATTCAATTCAATTCAAGGGCTTTATTGGCATGGGAAACGTGTTAACATTGCCAAAGCAAGTGAGGTAGACAACATACAAAGTGAATATATAAAGTGAAAAACAACAAAAATTAACAGTAAACATTACACATACAGAAGTTTCAAAACAGTAAAGACATTACAAATGTCATATTATATATATATACAGTGTTTTAACAATGTACAAATGGCTAAAGGACACAAGATAAAATAAATAAGCATAAATATGGGTTGTTTTACAATGGTGTTTGTTCTTCACTGGTTGCCCTTTTCTCGTGGCAACAGGTCACAAATCTTGCTGCTGTGATGGCACACTGTGGAATTTCACCCAATAGATATGGGAGTTTTTCAAAATTGGATTTGTTTTCGAATTCTTTGTGGATCTGTGTAATCTGAGGGAAATATGTCTCTCTAATATGGTCATACATTGGGCAGGAGGTTAGGAAGTGCAGCTCAGTTTCCACCTCATTTTATGGGCAGTGAGCACATAGCCTGTCTTCTCTTGAGAGCCATGTCTGCCTATGGCGGCCTTTCTCAATAGCAAGGCTATGCTCACTGAGTCTGTACATAGTCAAAGCTTTCCTTAATTTTGGGTCAGTCACAGTGGTCAGGTATTCTGCCGCTGTGTACTCTCTGTGTAGGGCCAAATAGCATTCTAGTTTGCTCTGTTTTTTTGTTAATTCTTTCCAATGTGTTAAGTAATTATCTTTTTGTTTTCTCATGATTTGGTTGGGTCTAATTGTGCTGTTGTCCTGGGGCTCTGTATGGTGTGTTTGTATTTGTGAACAGAGCCCCAGGACCAGCTTGCTTAGGGGACTCTTCTCCAGGTTCATCTCTCTGTATGTGATGGCTTTGTTATGGAAGGTTTGTGAATCGCTTCCTTTTAGGTGGTTGTAGAATTTAACAGCTCTTTTCTGGATTTTGATAATTAGTGGGTATCGGCCTAATTCTGCTCTGCATGCATTATTTGGTGTTCTACGTTGTACACGGAGGATATTTTTGCAGAATTCTGTGTGCAGAGTCTCAATTTGGTGTTTGTCCCATTTTGTGAAGTCTTGGTTGGTGAGCGGACCCCAGACCTCACAACCATAAAGGGCAATGGGCTCTATGACTGATTCAAGTATTTTTAGCCAAATCCTAATCCTATTGGTATATTGAAATGTATGTTTCTTTTGATGGCATAGAATGCCCTTCTTGGATTTTATAATGTCGTATGTTTTACCCCCAACACCACTTTCCATCAGTTTGTATAGCAGACCCTCATGCCAGATTGAGTCGAAGGCTTTTTTGAAATCAACAAAGCATGAGAAGACTTTGCCTTTGTTTTGGTTTGTTTGGTTGTCAATTAGGGTGTGCAGGGTGAATACATGGTCTGTTGTACGGTAATTTGGTAAAAAGCCAATTTGACATTTGCTCAGTACATTGTTTTCATTGAGGAAATGTACGAGTCTGCTGTTAATAATAATGCAGAGGATTTTCCCAAGGTTACTGTTGACACATATTCCACGGTAGTTATTGGGGTCAAATTTGTCTCCACTTTTGTGGATTGGGGTGATCAGTCCTTGGTTCCAAATATTGGGGAAGATGCCAGAGCTAAGTATGATGTTAAAGAGTTTTAGTATAGCCAGTTGGAATTTGTTGTCTGTATATTTGATCATTTCATTGAGGATACCATCAACACCACAGGCCTTTTTGGGTTGGAGGGTTTTTATTTTGTCCTGTAACTCATTCAATGTAATTGGAGAATCCAGTGGGTTCTGGTAGTCTTTAATAGTTGATTCTAAGATCTGTATTTGATCATGTATATGTTTTTGCTCTTTATTCTTTGTTATAGAGCCAAAAAGATTGGAGAAGTGGTTTACCCATACATCTCCATTTTGGATAAATAATTCTTCGTGTTGTTGTTTGTTTAGTGTTTTCCAATTTTCCCAGAAGTGGTTAGAGTCTATGGATTCTTCAATTGCATTGAGCTGATTTCTGACATGCTGTTCCTTCTTTTTCCGTAGTGTATTTCTGTATTGTTTTAGTGATTCACCATAGTGAAGGCGTAGACTCAGGTTTTCCGGGTCTCTATGTTTTTGGTTGGACAGGTTTCTCAATTTCTTTCTTAGATTTTTGCATTCTTCATCAAACCATTTGTCATTATTGTTAATTTTCTTCAGTTTTCTATTTGAGATTTTTAGATTTGATAGGGAAGCTGAGAGGTCAAATATACTGTTAAGATTTTCTACTGCCAAGTTTACACCTTCACTATTACAGTGGAACGTTTTACCCAGGAAATTGTCTAAAAGGGATTGAATTTGTTGTTGCCTAATTGTTTTTTGGTAGGTTTCCAAACTGCATTCCTTCCATCTATAGCATTTCTTAATGTTACTCAGTTCCTTTGGCTTTGATGCCTCATGATTGAGTATTGCTCTGTTTAAGTAGACTGTGATTTTGCTGTGGTCTGATAGGGGTGTCAGTGGGCTGACTGTGAACGCTCTGAGAGACTCTCTCTCTCTCTGTCTCTCTCTCTGTCTCTCTCTCTCTCTCTGTCTCTCTCTGTCTCTCTCTCTCTCTCTCTCTCTCTCTCTCTCTCTCTCTCTCTCTCTCTCTCTCTCTCTCTCTCTCAGAACCCATTCCTCTTACAGATTAACACGGTCTGCCAGCACGTGGTTAGTTGCAGTAGGGCAGTAGACCCCACTTCACATGTTGTTATTTCAATCCTTTTAGAATGTGGGCTTCATAGACTGGCTACCAGTCGTAGAGCCCTGGCAGAAGTCTGTTGGCGAGAGATTGTTTTATGTTACCCTCTCCTAAACATATGTTGTGTTCTGTATGGTGAAACCTTAGTCACCATACATTTTTCTGGTATTTCATCAATATTTTGCATTTTGCAACATTTTCATAGACAGAGCCAGACATTCAAAATAATCAACTTGTTGGTTAATGGCATTGTTTCACCTTATTTGACCTTTTTTGAAGTAAATTGGTGAAACACACTAATTCTGCACTGCTATATGCTGCCCTCTGCTGGGTCAAATTGCACCTGATGATGAAGCGGTCACCAGATAGGTATTTCTATGTTTGTTTGAGTGTGTTCTGTGGTTCACTGATTACACCTAATACTTTCACATTTTTTAACAATATTTTCATAACTGCATTTCTCACGTCTTCTCAGGTCATTGGCATATTTATGTTCATACTGTTTTACTTAGTGTCAGAGTAGACAACACTGGTGTCAGAGTAGAGAACACTGGTGTCAGAGTATAGAACGCTGGTGTCAGAGTAGAGAACACTGGTGTCAGAGTAGAGAACGCTGGTGTCAGAGTAGAGAACGCTGGTGTCAGAGTAGAGAACGCTGGTGTCAGAGTAGAGAACGCTGGTGTCAGAGTAGAGAACACTGTTGTCAGAGTGAGAACACTGGTGTCAGACTAGAGAACGCTGGTGTCAGAGTAGAGAACGCTGGTGTCAGAGTAGATAACCCTGGTGTCAGAGTAGAGAACACTGGTGTCAGATAGAGAATGCTGGTGTCAGAGTAGAGAACGCTGGTGTCAGAGTAGAGAACGCTGGTGTCAGAGTAGAGAACGCTGGTGTCAGAGTAGAGAACGCTGGTGTCAGAGTAGAGAACGCTGGTGTCAGAAGAGAAAACGCTGGTGTCAGAGTAGAGAACACTGGTGTCAGAGTAGAGAGCACTGGTGTCAGAGTAGAGAACGCTGGTGTCAGAGTAGAGAACGCTGGTGTCAGAGTAGAGAACGCTGGTGTCAGAGAAGAGAACACTGGTGTCAGATAGAGAACGCTGGTGTCAGTGTAGAGAACACTGGTGCCAGAGTAGAGAACACTGGTGTCAGAGTAGAGAACGCTGGTGTCAGAGTAGAGAACGCTGGTGTCAGAGTAGAGAACACTGGTGTCAGAGTATAGAACGCTGGTGTCAGAGTAGAGAACACTGGTGTCAGAGTAGAGAACGCTGGTGTCAGAGTAGAGAACGCTGGTGTCAGAATAGAGAACGCTGGTGTCAGAGTAGAGAACGCTGGTGTCAGAGTAGAGAACACTGTTGTCAGAGTAGAGAACACTGGTGTCAGACTAGAGAACGCTGGTGTCAAGAGTAGAGAACGCTGGTGTCAGAGTAGATAACCCTGGTGTCAGAGTAGAGAACACTGGTGTCAGATAGAGAACGCTGGTGTCAGAGTAGAGAACGCTGGTGTCAGAGTAGAGAACGCTGGTGTCAGAGTAGAGAACGCTGGTGTCAGAGAGAGAACGCTGGTGTCAGAGTAGAGAACGCTGGTGTCAGAAGAGAAAACGCTGGTGTCAGAGTAGAGAACACTGGTGTCAGAGTAGAGAGCACTGGTGTCAGAGTAGAGAACGCTGGTGTCAGAGTAGAGAACGCTGGTGTCAGAGTAGAGAACGCTGGTGTCAGAGAAGAGAACACTGGTGTCAGATAGAGAACGCTGGTGTCAGTGTAGAGAACGCTGGTGCCAGAGTAGAGAACGCTGGTGTCAGAGTAGAGAACGCTGGTGTCAGAGTAGAGAACGCTGGTGTCAGAGTAGAGAACGCTGGTGTCAACGGCCGAGGGAATAATGACCTTAGTCATAGTGTGGAATCTATGACTATATTTGTCAGTGCTCTGGCTTCATGGAGAAGCTGTTTAGTTCAGTCATTCCGAGCCACAGTCACACAGCACACGGCCAGTCACTCTGACCAGCTGGAACTCAACCAATATTGACCCAGTCTGCTGCATTTCACACTGACAGCCCTGCCCTGACCGGTAGCCTGCTAGCACACTGTTTCTGTCTTCTTCATGGGGGGATCCTCATTAGCTGCTTCAAAATAAAAACCTGTAAAAGTAAAGTAACGTTTTATGACGCTCGGAGGCAAGTAATGTTTTACCATAAAAACCTTAATTACTGTGAAGTAGGTAGTTTACCACATCCTGAATGCGCTATAAGGTTGAAGTAGAAAGTGTGTACAGCACCCGTAATAATCTATAACATAGTAAGTATACACCCAGAATGTGTGTACACTGTAATACTGTAATATCTTACAGTAGAAAGTGTGTACCAACCACACCCTCTATAATCTATCATTTTAAAGTACAATGTTTCCCCAGCATAATCTAATCATTTAAAGATGAAAGTGTGTATCAATCTATAATCTTGTAGTCTACAGTTTCCTTGCTCTGATTACTGTGTAATTCTTTAAATGATCCCTTCCTCTGGCTCCTGTGTAATTATTTAAATGATCCAGTGACAGTCTAATGGTTCCTATTCAATACCGTTGGATCACTTTCCTGCTGCTTCCTTTTCATATTGGAACAAACAGCATAAACCCAGAATATATCATACACTACATGGCCAGAAGTATGTGGACACCCCTTCAAATTAGTGCATTCGGCTATTTCAGCCACACCCGTTGCTGACAGGTGTATAAAATCGAGCACACAGCCACACAATCTCCACAGACAAAAATTGGCAGTAGAATGGCCCGTGCTGAAGAGCTCAGTGACTTTCAACGTGGCACCGTCATAGGACAACAAGTCAGTTTCGTCAACTCTCTGCCCTGCTACAACTGCTCTGGTCAACTGTAAGTGCTGTTATTGTGAAGTGGAACCGTCTAGGAACACCAACGGCTCAGCCGCAAAGTTGTAGGCCAAAGTTGTAGGCCATACAAGCTCACAGAAAGGACCGCCGAGTGCTGAAGTAAAAAACTGTTTGTCCTCAGCTGCAACACTCACTACCGGTTCCAAACTGCCTCTGAAAGCAACTTCTGCGCAATAACTGTTAGTCGGGAGCTTCATGAAATGGGTGTTCCACATACTTTTACTGCATGCTGCATTCATGGTAAATGCTGCATACAGTATGTCGGCTCAATCGGAAATGACCTTCACATTTTTATTGTGCAATCTGTTTCGCTTCAGCAATCCAGATGGACTTGAACCCTCAAATGTATTTAAACACACGTTTGCCAACTTCATATCCAATGTCTCAAAGTAGCAGAAAGGTATCAAATTTCAGCAATCTGACAGAATGGCTTAATTGTGTTTGATTTCTGTTCATCAGCTTTTCTCCCAGACGGCTTGCAGACAGCTAGGAGTTATAGCTCAGACACCTGTAGGATTGTCAAACGTGTGCCTGCCGACAGTATTTAGCACCTCTGAACAGTGTTGACAGTCAATATCTTGTGTTCACACAGCAAAGACCTTGGAGCCGTCAGCCGCTCAGCCATGTTAACATACTCCAAACCAGAAGGTGGCAGCAGCGTTGTTTGGCAATGCATGTCCATGTGTGTTACTTTATGGTCTAGTCAGTGTTAGCTAGCTAGATAGCTACAGTAATGAGGCTATTGTTGTTCATCTCTTGTTGATACTAGCTGAAGGATAAATCACTAGCTAGCAAGATGACAAAGAAACAATTTCATTCGCTCTCCATAATCACATACAGCCCATAGATCCATTTTTTAGCTAGCTGGATAAAACTAGCAAATAAAGCGAATAAATATACATTGTTTGTATGTGTGCCATTTTGTAGTTTATCAATTTTGCTCCAAATAGCAAATGCTCCAAATAGAGATATATCAGTGAAGACAACCTCTTCCAGGGCAATAGGGGAACCATATTTATCTCAATACCTAGCCATGGGACAGAATAATCATGTCTAAACCAATGGGGGGGGTGAAATGCTACAGCCAGGAAATACATTTGATATCGATAGTTCTTCTACTTCTTCCGCTCTTTGTAAATGTATACGTTTTATCCAGGGGATGTTTACCTTGCCATATTATTATTATTATTTTAACCTTTATTTAACTAGGTAATGTTCTCCAGTTGCTTTGTGATTGGCTCAGTGTTCTGTCACTCATGGGAACAATACTTCACCAGAAAATCTTTGTTTTTATTTAACTAGGCAAGTCAGTTAAGAACAAATTCTTGTTTTCAATGACGGCCTAGGAACAGTGGGTTAAACTGCCTGTTCAGGGGCAGAACGACAGATTTGTACCTTGTCAGCTCGGGGGCTTGAACTTGCAACCTTCCGGTTACTAGTCCAACACTCTAACCACTAGGCTACCCTGCCGCCCCGTATACACTGAGTGTACAAAACATTAAGGACCACTGTGAAATATATTTTCCATAACCAAACATAGTATTTCAGATGTTTGAAGCTGGTGTCCAAAAACCAAAAGTAAAAGACACGAAAACCAAACTTAAGACCGGAAGCATAGAAATATTCCAGTGAGCACTATCAGTGTCTTTGAACTAAGTAGTAGGTGCCAGGCGCACAGCTTTGTGTCAAGAACTGCAATGCTGCAGGGGTTTTTATGCAAAACAGTTTCCCCTGTGCATCAAGAATGGTCCACCACCCAAAGGACATCAATCCAACTTTACACAACTGTGTCAAGCATAGAATGCCATTGTATCAAATCAAATGTATTTGTCACATACACATTGTTATCAGATGTTAATGCGAGTGTTGGTGTAGCAAAATGCTTGTGGCGCAGCGCAAGCATTTTGTATGCTGTAGTGTTAAGATTTCCCTTCACTAGAACTATGAAAAACAGCCCCAGACCATTATTCCTTCTCCACCAAACTTTACAGTTGGCACTATGCATTCGGGCGGGTAGCGTTCTCCTGGCATCCGCCAAACCCAGATTCATCTGTCGGACTGCTAGACGTTCAAGCGTGATTCGTCACTTGAGAGAATGCGTTTCCACTGCTCCAGAGTCCAACTACACCACTCCAGCCGACGCTTGGCATTACACATGGTGATCTTAGGCTTGTGTGCGGCTGCTTGGCCATGGAAACCCATTTCATGAAGCTCCTGACTAACTATTAATGTGCTGACATTGCTTCCAAAGGCAGTTTGGAACTCGGTAGTGAGTGTTGCAACCGAGGACAGGCGGTTTTTACACTCTACGCGCTTCACCACTTCACCAAAAGTCTTAAGCAACATTTCTATTGGATTTTTTGTTTTATTTTGGAATTGTTTGGAACTTTATTGGGAATTCTTTTAGAATTGTTGGAACTTTATTGGGATTCTTTTTAGAATTGTTGGAACTTTATTGGGAATTATTTTAGAATTGTTGTAACTTTATTGGGAATTATTTTAGAATTGTTGGAACTTTATTGGGAATTATTTTGGAATTGTTGGAATTTTATTGGGAGTTCTTTGGAAATTTTGGAACTTTATTGGGAATTCTATTCCAATCCAATAGTACTAGGATTCTGATCCCTCTCTCTCTCTCTCCCTCTCTCTCTCTCTCTTTCTCTGTGTGTTATGCGTCAAACAGCAGTGCTTCCTGTAAGTGTATGGTGTAACTCTGCCTTGACACAGTGACCTGTGGCTGGGCTCTCAGGGAGTATTCTGTGTCGTTCCCCTCATAGAACCATCACTGATCTCCTCCTCTCTGAACTCCCTCTGTATGGGCTAACTGATCTCCTGCCTCTTCTTCTCTATGGACGTGCAGCTGCACTATAAAGGGAAGGACTAACCCTGGGCAGGGCTTCTTAACATCTCTGACACTCCCGGATCACTGACCACTGATGTGGGATGAGAGAAGAGATGATGAGAGAGAATGAGAGAAGATAAGAACTACAGTTGATCTGATCGTTACCATTCGTTGTGTTCTTCTTTCCTTCAAGAAAACAGAAACTTCTAATCTTGTTTGGGGACAGCGAGTTCATGAGTTGTTGATTGAGCTTGTGATTCGGTGTTCCTTTCTTTTTCTGACTATGCGTCATCACCAGTCAGACCCATCACAGCACCAGTTTACCTGATTCAGTTGGACGTGACTTTGGGCTCTTGTTTGGACTTTCAGTACGGCTCAGCTCTCTTCTTCTCTTTATATTTTCCCGACATTTTGAATCGTCACACTTGGTCTGCTTCTATTTGTCTATGCCTGATTACAGACCAGTTTCTTCCAGACCGACCCAGCCAAGCCGCCACCATGCCCGTCCGCATCATGTGCAGCATCTCCTTCTCGGCCGACGACGAGCCCAGAGGACTGGGAAAAGACGGCTTCGACGACCGCTACCGCAAGGGGATCAAATCCGGTGATGGCAGCGGTCGGGGGGATTACCGGGAGGACGGGTGTGATGAATTGGACGTGTATGACGAAGATGAAGATGACGCCAGCCAGTTAGACAGCCTCTCAGTGTTCTTCGACGGCTGCTCGCTCCACGGCGCCAACCACATCTTCGCAGAAGACAAGAAGTTCAGCGTGCGTCAGGGCCTCTGGGCCATCGTCTTCCTGTTAGCTCTCTCTGCTTTCCTCCTCCAGGTGTTCGACCGTGTCGTCTACTACCTGTCCTACGATCACGTCACAATGCTGGACGAGAGAAATGCCCCAAACTTGACCTTCCCGGCCGTCACCTTCTGCAACTACAACTACTTCCGCCGCTCCCAGATCAGTTATAGTGACCTGCTGTTCATGGGCCAGCTGCTGGGGTATGAAGACAACATGGCCCCTGGGATCCCCCTGGCCCCCGAGCCCGACCGCCAGGGATCCAGGTTCAGCCTCGATGAGTTCCACAACCGTACCAGACACCGTATAGAAGATATGCTGCTGGAGTGCAACTTCAGAGGGAAAGAGTGTGGCCCGGAGGCCTTCAGAGAGGTACAGTAGCCGGTTAGTGATTATTAGTATTGCCGCTGGTGATAAAAGTGATAATAGAATAACTTCAGAGGGATAGAGTGTGGTCCCGAAGCCTTCAGAGACTACTACTACTACTAGCTACTGATGTAATCTAGCTGTCTCCGAGCCTTTCTTGCACATTACAGTGCTTCCACTTTTTCCTTAATATTGCAACACTGGGAAATCCATTGCAATTGAAAGGAATTGTTGTGTAGCGTAGTCAGTGAAAGTAAATGGATAGAGATGTATTGATATTTGGGCTTTTGACTGCACTTTGCCATTGTCCCCTTGACTGTTACTTGACTGTTACCTCTAGATAAAACATGGTTTGCATGCTGAATGGCAGGCTGTTATTTGTGGACAATGCTCTGCCACATCAGCATATTGATTTCACTATAACCTTTGCACAGTATATCGCTCTGACTACGAATGACTGAATTTCATCAGTATCATGTTTATGCATCAGGCAATAATGACAGTGTTCTGTTTTTACCCGGCCTGACAGGAATGTGATATCTTTATTTGAAATCCCTCGATATCACCTGTTGACAGTTTTGACAGCATTTCTTGGAGTCGCTTTCAAGATTCCCTGAAATCACTTCTGCAGCACATCTCAATCCATGACCAGTCTTCTCCTTCCTAACACCCTGACCCTAACCCTGACCCTGACCCTAACCCTAACCCTGACCCTAACCCTGACCCTAACCCTGACCCATCCACCTCCGAGAGGCATAGATAATAGGAATAGATTTATCATATTGTCTATATAATATAAAATGTAGACATAGATTATACTTGACTGGGTCCTGTTATCCTTAAAAAAACTGATAATCATCTGTACTTTCAAACCAACAACCTCAACCCTTATCACAGATATTAGAGAATAAACAGAAGGCCATGCACCTCCGCCAGCACAGCCTCGTTTTAACTGGAAAAATCGTTATTAATGGGTAGTTAATGTACAATATCGGCAGCTGTTTTCTGAGAACCAAAGATAACCTGATAACTGCTTTGCTAAGAAATAACTATCCATTTTTTGCTGAAGGAGAACAGAGAGAATCATATTCACATTAAGTGTGTGAAATGGAAGAAAAGTCCAGGGCCAAGCACTCAAGTGGGTGGCTTGCACCTTCATCACGGTATCCATGGTGACCCATTTTTCCTCTCAGAGACACAAGGTAAAGTTGCATCGATTCCCTATATTCATGCTGTGTTGTATAGGACTCTATTTTTTAATAAACCAAAACATTTGGAACACATGCTCTGTCCATGACATAGCCTGACATAGGATGCCTTATTGGTACCGAACGGCAAGCGGTACCGGAGCGCCAAGTCGAGGTCCAAAAGGCTTCTTAACAGCTTCTACCCCCAAGCCATAAGACTCCTGAACAGCTAATCAAAGGGCTACCCAGACCCCTCTTTTACGCTGCTGCTACTCTGTGTTTATTATCTATACGTAGTCACTTTAACTCTACCTACATGTACATATTACCTCAATTACCTCAACTAACCGGTGCCCCCGCACGTTGACTCTGTACCTATACCCTCTGTATATAGCCTCCACATTGACTCTGTACCGGTACCCCCTGTATATAGCCTCCACATTGACTCTGTACCGGTACCCCCTGTATATAGCCTCCACATTGACTCTGTACCGGTACCCCCCATGTATATAGCCTCCACATTGACTCTGTACCGGCACCCCCCCTGTATATAGCCTCCACATTGACTCTGTACCCCCTGGCACCCTCTGTATATAGCCTCCACATTGACTCTGTACCGGTACCCCCTCTGTATATAGCCTCCACATTGACTCTGTACCGGTACCTCCTGTACCCCCTCCACATTGACTCTGTACCGGTACCCCCTGTATATAGCCTCCACATTGACTCTGTACCGGTACCCCCCTGTATATAGCCTCCACATTGACTCTGTACCTTTACCCCCATGTATATAGCCTCCACATTGACTCTGTACCGGTACCCCCTGTATATAGCCTCCACATTGACTCTGTACCGGTACCCCCCACATTGTATATAGCCTCCACATTGACTCTGTACCATTGACTCTGCACCCCCCCTGTATATAGCCTCCACATTGACTCTGTACCGGCACCCCATTGACTCTGTATACCCCCTAGCCTCCACATTGACTCTGTACCGGTCCACCCTGTACCGGTGTATATAGCCTCCATACTGACTCTGGTACCGGTACCCCATTGACTCTGTATATAGCCTCCACATTGATTATGTACCGGTACCCCTGTATATAGTCTCCACATTGGCTCTATACCCCCTGGCCTCCACATTGACCCCCTGTATATAGCCTCCACATTGACTCTATACCGGTACCCCCTGTATATAGCCTCCACATTGACTCTATACCGACTCTATACCGTACCCCCTGTATATAGCCTCCACATTGACTCTGTACCGGTACCCCTGTATATAGCCTCCACATTGACTCTATACCGGTACCCCCTGTATATAGCCTCCACATTGACTCTATACCGGTACCCCCCTGTTTATAGCCTCGCTTGTCTACACTTACAGCCTCTGTGACAAATACAATTTGATGTCACTTGTTAAATCCACTTCAATCAGTGTAGATGAAGGGGAGGAGACCGGATTTGTAAGTGTTGAGACAATGGAGAATTGCTGAACCTGTCATAAGGGCTGTATAATGCTAGTGCGGTTGTTTTTACATGAAGAAAGTGCAAACTAATGTGAGTTTGACACTTGCGCCTACTTACAGCCAGCCGAAAATAGAGGCCGGAATTTCCTGCGTGAACCAGTGCAGCCTTGTGTTTTTATTTTGAATAATTGACTCCGTTTTTTGTTTGTTACACACAATTGGATCAGAGCACTGTAGTACAAAACATATATTTATAAAGAGAGGAGTAAAGTAGGGTAGCAGTGTTATTGGTGTTAAGGTATATCAACATATCCTGTCAGGGATGTCTTCATAATACTACCCCTCCTCCGCTGAGTGGTTAGATCCACTGGGACTAACAACACCTCTGGTGATGTATGTATCCCTCCGCTGAGTGGTTAGATCCACTGGGACATATAAAGCCCCTGGAAATGGAAGATAAACACAACCATCAGTGAAATAAACACCAGGCTGGAGTTGGCGGTTAAAATCCCTAGTGGGAGAGAGACTTAGAAAGATAATACATAATGTATTTATCCACACACCTCTCCCCTGTCAGTGTGTACAACCAATAGGGAGCATTTATCTGGAGTCATTTGGTCATTGGAACCAATAGAAGAGATGATGAGACAAAATTATTCCACTCTTTATTATCATAAGCTTTGTGTTGGTGGAGAAGGAAAGTGTGTGTGTGTGTGTGTGTGTGTGTGTGTGTGTGTGTGTGTGTGTGTGTGTGTGTGTGTGTGTGTGTGTGTGTGTGTGTGTGTGTGTGTGTGTGTGTGTGTGTGTGGTGTGTGGTGGTTTTGCCATAGCACTACACAGCTGATTCAAATAATCAAAGCTTAATGATTAGTTGATTATTTTAATTAGCTGTGGACTGCTAGAGCAACAACAAAACACGCTCACACCTTGGGGTCCACAGGCCTGAGTTTGGGAAACACTGCTCTAAGCATTGCCCTGGGTCTGTATCAAATTATCTTCACTCATTTCCCCTGCAGTAAATAGATAGGTGTCCTGTCCAGAGCAGAGCTATAGAAAGGTGCCTTCAACAGGGCTAGTTGGACACACACACACACACACACACACACACACACACACACACACACACACACACACACAGACAGCGGGCTCAGCTTACAGCATTCTGTCCCAGGGCAGCAGAATATGATCAGGCCTGGAGCACTGGAAGGACCAGAAGGAAGGATGGAGAGGCAGCAGCTACATCCTGACTCTATCCATTAGTCCCGGATCCCTTTACATCCCAACTCAGCATCACCGTCACCGCATGAGCACTTAGGTTTCAACCTTCTGCTGTCTCCTCGAGAACATAGAGCTGAACTCCTGCTGTCTCCTCGAGAACATAGAGCTGAACTTCTGCTGTCTCCTCGAGAACATAGAGCTGAACTCCTGCTGTCTCCTCGAGAACATAGAGCTGAACTTCTGCTGTCTCCTCGAGAACATAGAGCTGAACTTCTGCTGTCTCCTCGAGAACATAGAGCTGAACTTCTGCTGTCTCCTCGAGAACATAGAGCTGAACTTCTGCTGTCTCCTCGAGAACATAGAGCTGAACTTCTGCTGTCTCCTCGAGAACATAGAGCTGAACGCCTGCTGTCTCCTCGAGAACATAGAGCTGAACTTCTGCTGTCTCCTCGAGAACATAGAGCTGAACTTCTGCTGTCTCCTCGAGAACATAGAGCTGAACTTCTGCTCTCCTCGAGAACATAGAGCTGAACGCCTGCTGTTTCCTCAAGAACATGGAGCTGAACTTCTGCTGTTTGTATAGTATAGATTGCCTATTTGTCCTTCACTCTACTAGTGGATATTTGTAATCTGTGTGTGTGTGTGTGTGTGTGTGTGTGTGTGTGTGTGTGTGTGTGTGTGTGTGTGTGTGTGTGTGTGTGTGTGTGTGTGTGTGTGTGTGTGTGTGTGTGTGTGTGTGTGTGTGTGTGTGCGTGCGCATGCGTGTGTGTGTATGTTTGTGTGTGTGTATAGATTGCCTATTTGACCTTGACTCAACTAGTAGTTCTGTAACCTGAGTGTGGCTTGGCTCTGGGTAGTTGGATTAGAGCAGCCAGATACTGAAGCTGTGGCCCCAGGGGGCACCAAGTGGCTGACAACAAACAGAGTGAGAAACAGATGTCCTGCCTTCTGATTTCCCTTTGCCTCCTCAGTAGCCTCAATAGCATGGGATCCTTCAGTTCACCATTCAATGGACCATATTGATTAATTGATTGATTGATTGATTGAAGGAAGGACAGGCTACTCAAACTGGAGACGACATATCAGCGGTGACATATATACTGTTCTATATATACAGTTCTATATACTGTTCTATACATACGGTTCTATATACTGTTCTATATATACTGTTCTATATTGAAGTGTTCTCTCTACAAGCCACTATGTATCCCATGCAGGGTTGGGTAGGTTACATTCTTAATGTAATCCCTTACAGTTACTACTACAACCTACTAGTTGTAATCAAGTAACGATTACATTAGAAGAAGACAAACATGGAATATTACCGATTGATTGGCATAAATCAATGTCAGAGTTTACATAGCTGGCCATTAGTGGATGATGTATTTTACTTTATGGGTTATGTAGACTTTTAACTCATTACTTTCTACTTCAATACAGATAATTCAATGATTAGGCTTCATATTAAAAACCAAATCTGTCAGATTTCCAGTCATTCCAAATAATTAAATTACCCCTTGATCTTCAAGAATAGGACTTGGAAATATTGAAATATAGATAGATTAGTCTAATTGTTTTACCTAAAAATAACCAGAAAAATAAGGACGTATTGACCTACTCTGTTGTTTATGTTGAAGTCATGGACGACTGATTGGGCTCACTGCTTCGAAACATGGTTGAAATATCAATGCTGCTCTCATGGAATGGCATACTTTGAGCACTACTGAAAAGTGCTAGTTGCATGACTTGAATAATGAAGGCCACGTGCTGCATAGGCCTGTTGTTTATGTTGCTGACACCATAGATTTAGGAATTACATTACTGACAGAATTTAATAGGATTCTCTATGGGTGCCATTTTGATGCTACCATAGGTCTATCAGAAGTGTGTGAGTTCAAGCATATGTCTAATAGGCCTTTTGAGTTTTTGGGTGAATCAGCACTAATTAGATTGAGCAATAAAATCCTTACTCGTGGTCTTCTTTAAATAAACCTCTTTTTGACTGTATCTGTGGAGCACAATACTATGGAGGAGTTTTGAAGGGAGGAACTCCTTGAAACTCTTATTCTATAGAGACTGGGATCCACACTATGTCTATGCAGCTGTTGCAAGAGAGCATTTTTCATTGGCTGTCTGCTGGTTGCATAAACAATGATTGACAGGCAGCTTTGCTTAAACTTCTTCAATTCAATCATTATTGGGTTAAACTATACATCCACAACAAACACAATCATTTAGAGAGCAGCAGTGTGATTCACATCATTGAGGGAGCAACAGAGTGATTCACATCATTGAGGGAGCAACAGAGTGATTCACATCATTGAGGGAGCAACAGAGTGATTCACATCATTGAGAGAGCAGCAGAGTGATTCACATCATTGCTATGTAGCTTTCAATAAAAGACCTAAGCGATATCCGTATTGCCAGTAGGCTATACCACTGGTTCCCAACTCCAGTCCTCCAGTACCCCCAACAATGGTTCCCAACTCCAGTCCTCCAGTACCCCCAACAATGGTTCCCAACTCCAGTCCTTCAGTACCCCAACAATGGTTCCCAACTCCAGTCCTCCAGTACCCCCAACAATGGTTCCCAACTCCAGTCCTCCAGTACCCCCAACAATGGTTCCCAACTCCAGTCCTTCAGTACCCCAACAATGGTTCCCAACTCCAGTCCTCCAGTACCCCCAACAATGGTTCCCAACTCCAGTCCTCCAGTACCCCAACAATGGTTCCCAACTCCAGTCCTTCAGTACCCCAACAATGGTTCCCAACTCCAGTCCTTCAGTACCCCCAACAATGGTTCCCAACTCCAGTCCTCCAGTACCCCAACAATGGTTCCCAACTCCAGTCCTCCAGTACCCCAACAATGGTTCCCAACTCCAGTCCTCCAGTACCCCCAACAATGGTTCCCAACTCCAGTCCTCCAGTACCCCCAACAATGGTTCCCAACTCCAGTCCTCCAGTACCCCCAACAATGGGTTCCCAACTCCAGTCCTTCAGTACCCCCAACAATGGTTCCCAACTCCAGTCCTTCAGTACCCCCAACAATGGTTCCCAACTCCAGTCCTTCAGTACCCCCAACAATGGTTCCCAACTCCAGTCCTTCAGTACCCCCAACAGTGGTACCCAACTCCAGTCCTTCAGTACCCCCAACAATGGTTCCCAACTCCAGTCCTTCAGTACCCCCAACAATGGTTCCCAACTCCAGTCCTTCAGTACCCCCAACAATGGTTCCCAACTCCAGTCCCCCAGTACCCCAACAGTGGTTCCCAACTCCAGTCCTCCAGTACCCCCAACAGTGGTACCCAACTCCAGTCCTTCAGTACCCCCAACAATGGTTCCCAACTCCAGTCCTTCAGTACCCCCAACAGTGGTTCCCAACTCCAGTCCTCCAGTACCCCCAACAGTGGTTCCCAACTCCAGTCCTCCAGTACCCCCAACAATGGTTCCCAACTCCAGTCCCCCAGTACCCCAACAGTGGTTCCCAACTCCAGTCCTCCAGTACCCCCAACAGTGGTTCCCAACATGCATTTGGTGTGTCATCATAGTAGACTCTGACTTGGTGTCAGACTCACTCAGGTTCGAGCAAACTTAAACTGGCACCTTTTTTCAAAGCTGAATTGAATGTCATTGAGAAAACAGAAAGTTGGCATAATGTATTTTTTCACAAAACATACTTTCTGAATTTGAAAGTATTCCAAGAAGTAATCATAGCATTTTTTAAAAGTAAATGTAATCTGATTACAATATTTTAGCTAGTAACATAGCAGATTACAGTTACAGTTTTTTGTAATCAGTTACATGTCATCCCCAACTCCCCAACCCTGAGTGGTGAAACTGAGCATTTCAGTTTGGATTCTATTGCTTCAATACAATACCTCCCAAACTCTAAATTCTAAAGTCAAACTCTAAAGTCTAAAGTCAAAACTCTAAAGTCTAAATTCTAAACTCTAAAGTCTAAAGTCTAAATTCTAAAGTCTAAATTCTAAATTCTAAACTCTAAAGTCTAAATTCTAAAGTCTAAATTCTAAAGTCTGAACTGTAAAGTCTAAAGTCTGAACTCTAAATTCTAAAGTCTGAACTATAAACTCTAAAGTCTAAATTCTAAACTGTAAACTTTAAAGTCTCAATTCTAAACTGTAAAGTCTAAAGTCTGAACTCTAAATTCTAAAGTCTAAATTCTAAACTCTAAAGTCTAAAGTCTGAACTCTAAAGTCTAAATTCTAAACTCTAAACTCTAAAGTCTGAACTCTAAAGTCTAAATTCTAAACTGTAAACTCTAAAGTCTAAACTCTAAATTCTAAAGTCTATATTCTAAAGTCTAAATTCTAAACTCTAAACTCTAAAGTCTGAACTCTAAAGTTTTCGCAGACATCCGAGTCCTTGCGCTGTATTAAAATCATGGTTGTAATGACGTCATTTCAACCAGTGTTGAAATGACGTTAAATGGCACTCAGGCTAGGATGTGTCTCTGGAGAAAGGAGGTGTGCTATATAGGGAATATGGTGTCATTTGAGGCTGGTCTATTGATTGAATTCAGTCTTCAGTCATCACTGGCTGCTTTCTCACCAGGACTCGACAGAGGTCACTGTAGTCCCCATGGAGAGACTGAGGCACGATGCGTCTGGCCTTCCAATGATCTGAAATGTTAGAGCACAGCCTGGAGCAGTTACACATTCTGGTTTCTAGACTGGTGATTACTGTTGTAAATCAATTCAAAGTTTACAAATTGATTATATTTGTTTTAATTGCTCACCTATTCAGAGTTGGTAAGTTGAACAAAATGTTGTCTGAAGCTATGGATCTTTGGAATAAATTTGGCCCTGATAGCAATTTGTATGTATGATCTCTTTGTAATAATTAGTCAAATCTTTGGTAAGACAGGCAGTAGAATTGACTGTGACAGCTGTCACACTTGTCATGTCTCTAGTTCACCACTAGAGGACACTGTTTTATAAGTAAAGATTTGGCTCTTTGGTACAATGCCTTATTCCTTATGGAAGGAATCACTATTTCTACCCTGTTGCCCCTCTTAAATGCGTATTGAATAGTTTACAATTATATTGTTAACATCAAGATGTGAACCAGTGACAATATCAAAAGTTGGTCTAAGATTAGGCTGTCCGTGAACTTATATCCGTTTCCTATCTTCAGAGTTCCTGAATGTTTAGAAAAATTATTTTGATTTCAATCAGATAGCATGTTTTCTAAAGCAGGAGTGACTCGAGGTGTTTAATTGTCATAATCAATAGAGGAGTCTTAAGTAAAGGCCTCTTTTCTTTGTACGTCCCGCAGTCTTTCTCTGGATGCTTAGAAGGGTCTCTGTATCCCGTGGTTACAGGATGTTCGTCACTCATGCTCCGATGATTAACTGACGTTTTCAGAAACACCCCTTTAATCAACTCACACATCGCTCTTCCTGTCGAGAGATTACAAACATGAACACACACACACACACACACACACACACACACACACACACACACACACACACACACACACACACACCACACACACACACACACACACACACACACACACACACCTCACACACACACACACACACACACACACACACACACACCTCACACACACACACACACACACCTCACACACACACACCTCACACACACACACACACACACACACACACACACACACACACACACACACACACACACACACACACACACACACACACACACACACACCTCACACACACACACCTCACACACACACACCTCACACACACACACACACACACACACACACACACACACACCTCACACACACACACACACACACACACCACACACACACACACACACCTCACACCTCACACACACACACACACACACACACACACACACAC
>NC_056435.1:66680465-66730465 GCF_018296145.1 Oncorhynchus tshawytscha
CACCACCCGATGTCACAGAAAGGCCAAAAAGATCATCAAGGACAACAACCACCCGAGCCCCTGCCTGTTCACCCCGCTATCATCCAGAAGGCGAGGTCAGTACAGGTGCATCAAAGCAGGGACTGAGAGACTGAAAAACAGCTTCAACATCTCAAGGCCATCAGACTGTTAAACAGCCACCACTAACATTGAGTGGCTGCTGCCAACACACTGACACTGACACTGACTCAATTCTAGCCACTTTAATAATGGAAAAATTTGATGTAAACAATTTATCACTAGCCACTTTATATCATGTCTACATACCTTACATTGCTCATCTCATATGCATATACTGTACTCTATACCATCTACTGCATCTTGCCTTTGCCGTTCTGCCATCGCTCATCCATGTATTTATATGTACATATTCTTATTCATTCCTTTACACTTGTGTGTATAAGGTAGCTGTTGTGAAATTGTTAGGTTAGATTACTCGTTGGTTATTACTGCAGGGTCGGGAGTAGAAGCACAAGCATTTCGCTACACTCACATTAACATCTGCTAACTGATTTGATTTGACGTAACCTGTTGCGGACTTGTGATATGTGTTTATGTTTCTACTGACCAGAGGGAGCAGGCACTCCGTGCAACGCAACTTGGGTCAAGATCTGTTTCTTGCTTTGCTCTTAGGAACAGAGCACCATTTGAAAGGAGGGATTTCTGGGGTAGCACTAAGTGGGGAGATGGAGCAATTGAAGTTGAAGATTCCTGGTGTTTGTGACACCCGTCGTTTGGTGCTTCGCAGACCCGGTGGGGAGACAGAGTCACTATCAGTTATTTCATTTATCATGTTAGAGCTTTTGTGCCGAATCCACTGAGCTGTTTCAGGTGCAACGTTTATGGTCATGTCGCAGCAGTGTGTAGGAGGGAGATTCCATGATGTGAGAAGTATACAGGAGAGCATGGGACAGAGGATTGTCTAGTTTCGCTGGGTAAATTTGTGTGTGTTAACTGTAGGGGTGCTGGGGGTCTGGTGCCATGTTGCTGGGGGTCAGAAGTTGACAGAGAACACATTCTCATTTACCGCAACAGTTATAGGGGAGAGGAGGGGGGATGTATGAGCCAAATAAGTAAGTGCCATGGGATCTTTAGTGACCACTCTGAGAGTCAGGACACCCATTTAACCTACCATCTGAAAGATGGCACCTCACACAGGGCAATGTCCCCAATCACTGCCCTGGGGCATTGGGATCTTTAGTGACCACAGAGAGTCAGGACACCCATTTAACCTACCATCTGAAAGATGGCACCTCACACAGGGCAATGTCCCCAATCACTGCCCTGGGGCATTGGGATCTGTTTTTAAACCAGAGGAAAGAGTACCTGGCCCTCCAACACCATCTGGTCTCCCATCCAGGGACCGACCAGGACCAACCCTAGCGTCAGATGCAAGCCAGCAGTGGGATGCAGGGTGGCCTGGTGCAGGAGCCGATAGGGTCAAAGTTGCGGAATGGGGTGGTTCATTTTTAATGAGTGTAGGTGGTGGTGTATGCACCTAACAGTTAGATGCGATCCGCCAACCAGATCGTAAAGAAGAAGAAGAAGAAGACAGTCATTCTGAATGCAGGTTGTGGGTAAATGAAAATTCCATTTGTTGGATATCCCAACTCTGGCTGGATTCCAATAGGAATAACATGAACATAATGTGACTTGCAGGCCTGATGTGGCCTGTAAACGATGAGTATTAGGGTAAAACTAGGCCTCAAAATAAGGCCTTATTAGATATGTCATGTATTGTCATAAAGACAGTATATTGGAGGTGTGTCTTAGTGGGGGCGTGGCTTTCACTGTCAGTATGGATGGGTGAGGGTGGATGGAGTCCTAGTACTCACGAGCACACACATGCACACTCTCTCTGTCTCTCTCGTTTCCTCTCAGTCTCTGTCTCTCTTCACACACACACAGCTTTCTCCCTTCTTAATAAGTCCTGCTCTGTCTGTGTATCTGCCCTCTGATATGTGGACTAACTCCCCCGCCTCAAATTCCCTCCAAATGTCTCCTATCTATTCCAACTCCCTCCAAGCCTTCCAACTGTCTCCTATCTTCTCCAACTCCCTCCAACTGTCTCCTATCTTCTCCAACTCCCTCCAAGCCCTCCAAACTGTCTCCTATCTATTCCAACTCCCTTTAAGCCCTCCAACTGTCTCCTATCTCCTCCAACTCCCTCCAAGCCCTCCAACTGTCTCCTATCTCCTCCAACTCCCTCCAAGCCCTCCAACTGTCTCCTATCTTCTCCAACTCCCTCCAAGCCCTCCAACTGTCTCCTATCTTCTCCAACTCCCTCTAAGCCCTCCAACTGTCTCCTATCTCCTCCAACTCCCTCCAAGCCCTCCAACTGTCTCCTATATTCTCCAACTCCCTCCAAGCCCTCCAACTGTCTCCTATCTATTCCAACTCCTCCAAGCCCTCCAACTGTCTCCTATCTCCTCCAACTCCCTCCAAGCCCTCCAACTGTCTCCTATCTCCTTCAACTCCCTCCAAGCCCTCCAACCGTCTCCTATCTTCTCCAACTCCCTCCAAGCCCTCCAACTGTCTCCTATCTCCTCCAACTCCCTCCAACTGTCTCCTATCTCCTCCAACTCCCTCCAAGCCCTCCAACTGTCTCCTATCTCCTCCAACTCCCTCCAACTGTCTCCTATCTCCTCTAACTCCCTCCAAGCCCTCCAACTGTCTCCTATCTCCTCCAACTCCCTCCAACTGTCTCCTATCTCCTCCAACTCCCTCCAAGCCCTCCAACTGTCTCCTATCTCCTCCAACTCCCTCCAACTGTCTCCTATCTCCTCCAACTCCCTCCAAGCCCTCCAACTGTGTCCTATCTCCTCCAACTCCCTCCAACTGTCTCCTATCTCCTCCAACTCCCTCCAAGCCCTCCAACTGTCTCCTATTCATACATGTACAGTAGCATAATAGTATTCTGATTAGTACATCCTGATTGAAATGTATACATAATTAGTCATTATAGATAAAAATTCCCTTAACAATGTCTCAAGAGAAGTTCTCTCTTTTCGTGCTAATGGCTGGAGCGGAATCAGTGGAATGGTATCAAATACATCAAACGGCATGGTTTCCTTGTGTTTGATGCCATTTCATCCACTCCGTTCCAGACACTGTTATGAGCCGTTCTCCCCTCAGTAGCCTCCACTGGTGTGTACATATTGAAGCTGCAGTACTTTAACTTCATGCCCCTTAACATCCAACTGAACAACTGTGAAAAGGAGTTTCAGTAGTAGACCCTAAAATTGAAAATATCTTCAGAGAACTGCTTTACGTAATTGTCACTGTCGCCCTTCGCTTTTGGAGAACCTGACTCATGACCGCAGAGGCAAAGTGATTTTACTAAAATAGATATTTGTTTGAAGGTGCTGTACATGAATTCGACTTTACGACCCTCAATCTCAGCACTGGTTAAACTGTGAGCAGGAGTTTCAGAGATGTGATACAGTGCCTGAGGAAACTATCTACATTTTGTGGAAACAATTGTCAACAATCTACACACAATACCCCATAATGACGAAGTGGAGAAAAAAAATTCAACATTTTTGATAATGTTAAAAAATATATATATATAATAAGAAAATACCTTATTTACATCAGTATTCAGATCCTTTGCTAAGAGACTCGAAATTGAGCTCAAGTGCATCCTGTTTCCATTGATCATCCTTGAGATGTTTCTATAACTTGATTTGAGTCCACCTGTGGTATATTAAATTGATTGGACATGATTTGGAAAGGCACACAGCTGTATATATAAGGTCCCACAGTTGACAGTGCATGTCAGAGCAAAAACCAAGCCATGATGTTGAAGGAATTGTCCATAGAGGTCAGAGACAGGATTGTGTCAAGGCACAGATCTGTGGAAGGATTCAAAAACATTTCTGCAGCATTGAAAGTCCCCAAGAACACAGTGACCTCTTATCATTCTTAAATTGAAGAAGTTTGGAACCACCGAGACTCTTCCTAGAGCTGGCCGCCAAGCTGAGCAATCGGGGGAGAAGGGCCTTGGTCAGGGAGGTGACCAAGAACCCGATGGTCACTCAGAGCTCTTCAGTTCCTCTGTGGAGATGGGAGAAACTTCCAGAAGGACAGCCATCTCTCCAGCACTCCACCAATCAGGCCTCTATGGTAGAGTAGTCAGATGGAAGCAACACCTCAGTAAAAGGCACATGACAGCCTGCTTGGAGTTTGCCAAAAGGATTCTCTGGTCTGATGAAACCAGGATTGAACTCTTGGCCTGAATGCCAAGTGTCACATCTGGAGGAAACCAGGCACTGTCACCTGGCCAATACCATCCCTACGGGGAAGCAGGGTGGTGGCAGCATTATACTGTGGGGATGTTTTTCAACGGCAGAGACTCAGAGCCTTGTCAGGATCGAGGGAAAGATTAACGGAGCAAAGTACAGAGAGATCCTTGATGAAAACCTACTCCATAGCACTGCTCCTCAGACTGGAGCAAAGGTTCACCTTCCAACAGGACAACAGCCCTAAGCACACAGCCAAGACAATGCAGGAGTGGCCCCGGGACAAGTCTCTGAATGTCCTTGAATGGCCCAGCCAGAGCCCAGACTTGAACCCAATCGAACATCTCTGGAGAGACCTGAAAATAGCTGTTCAGCAACGCTTCCCATCCAACCTGACAGAACTTGAGAGGATCTGCAGAGAAGAATGGGAGAAACTCCTCAACTACAGGCGTGCCAAGCTTGTAGTAGCGTCATACCCAAGAAGACTCTGCTGTTATTGCTGCCAAATGTACTTTTAGAAAGTACTGAGTAAAGGGTCTGAATACTTATGTAAATGTGATATTTCAGTTCTTTATTTGTAATAAATAATATAAAAAATCTTAAAACCTGTATTTGTTTTGTAATTATGGGGTATTGCGATGTAATTATGGGGTATTGTGTGTAGATTGATGAGGGGGGAAAACTATTTAATCCATTTTAGAATAAGGCTGTAACGTAACAAAATGTGGAAAAGATCAAGGGGTCTCAATACTTCCCGAAGGCACTGTATTTTGGCAAGTAGCTTTAAATTATCATGTTGTGTTTTTTCATCATTTGTAAACAGACTGAGCAGAGAATATTTTTTCACACACACACACACAAAGACAACACAAACACTCCCCCTCTCTCTCTTTCTCACTTTCTCTCTTACACACAGTGCCAAGGGAGGTGGAGTTAAGGTACAGGCGGGGACTGTTTAGGAGTGAGCCACACTCTTGTGACATTAATCACAACTATCTCTCCTCTCCCAAACTCTTCCTGCTAGCCTTAGCCCCGACTGCCACTATCAATTAACTCTGCCAACCTCAATCTCCTTAAGCAAGATATTCCCACACACAAGCATCCGTATGCGAGCACGATAACACACAAACACATACAAGAACACACACCTGCTCCATAATTATGAGGAGAAGGAGGCATGAGTAATATGCTAATCACATCCATTGTGTTTGAATCCAGCTGATTATGGAGCTGAGTGGATGTGTTTACGATCTATTTCCCCGTTGAAACACACACACACACACACACACACACACACGTTACGTTATGGTAGTCCGTCATATCTAATGATGACTTCCACTCCGGAGTTAACGGTGTATACTTTGGTGACACACGCACCTTCCCTCACAGTGTATACAATCAATAAGGAGTATTTATCTGGGGTTATTTGGTCATTAGCAACAAGAGAGAGTATAGTACGCTTTAACTCCTTCCCTTCACACAGAGCCTATACTATACCCTGTAGTATAGCCTATATTATACCCTGTAGTATAGCCTATACTATACCCTGTAGTATAGCCTATACTATACCCTGTAGTATAGCCTATATTATACCCTGTAGTATAGCCTATACTATACCCTTTAGTATAGCCTATACTATACCCTGTAGTATAGCCTATACTATACCCTGTAGTATAGCCTATACTATACCCTGTAGTATAGCCTATACTATACCCTGTAGTATAGCCTATACTATACCCTGTAGTATAGCCTATACTATACCCTGTAGTATAGCCTATACTATACCCTGTAGTATAGCCTCTACTATACCCTGTAGTATAGCCTATACTATACCCTGTAGTATAGCCTATACTATACCCTGTAGTAAAGCCTATACTATACCCTGTAGTATAGCCTCTACTATACCCTGTAGTATAGCCTATACTATACCCTGTAGTATGGCCTCTACTATACCCTGTAGTATAGCCTATACTATACCCTTAATATACTATACCCTGTAATATAGCCTATACTATACCCATAATATACTATACCCTGTAGTATAGCCTATACTATACCCTGTAGTATGGCCTCTACTATACCCTGTAGTATAGCCTATACTATACCCTGTAGTATAGCCTATACTATACCCTTAATATACTATACCCTGTAATATAGCCTATACTATACCCTTAATATACTATACCCTGTAGTATAGCCTATACTATACCCTGTAGTATAGCCTATACTATACCCTGTAGTATAGCCTATACTATACCCTGTAGTATAGCCTATACGATACCCTGTAGTATAGCCTATACTATACCCTGTAGTATAGCCTATACTATACCCTTAATATACTATACCCTGCATTATACCCTTAATATACTATGCCCTGTTGTATACCCTGTATATACGCTATACTATACCCTGTAATATACCCTTAATATACTATAACCTGTATACTGTATACTCTACCCTGTAGTATACCCTGTATATGGTGTACCCTGTATATACTATACCCTGTAGTATAGCATGTACTATACCATGTACCCTGTATATACTATACCCTGTATATACTGTACCCTGTATACCCTGTATATACTATACCCTGTAGGATACCCAGTATATACTATACCCTGTACTATACCCTGTAGGATACCCTATATATACTATACCCTGTAGTACATTGCATTATTCATTGCAGTCACCAGGGAAGCCACAGCCCAGAGAACCAACGGAGAAGCCACAGCCCAGAGAAGCCACAGAGAATAGAAGCCACAGCCCAGAGAAGCCACAGAGAAGCCACAGCCCAGAGAAGCCACAGCCACAGAGAAGCCACAGCCCAGAGAAGCCACAGCCCAGGGAAGCCACAGCCACAGAGAAGCCACAGCCCAGAGAAGCCACAGCCACAGAGAAGCCACAGCCCAGGGAAGCCACAGCCGCAGAGAAGCCACAGTGAAGCCACAGGCCAGAGAAGCCACAGCCCAGAGAAGCCACAGCCCAGAGAAGCCACAGCCCAGAGAAGCCACAGCCCAGAGAAGCCACAGCCACAGAGAAGCCACAGAGAAGAGAAGCCACAGCCCAGAGAAGCCACAGAGAAGAGAAGCCACAGCCCAGAGAAGCCACAGCCCAGAGAAGCCACAGCCCAGAGAAGCCACAGCCACAGCGAAGCCACAGCCCAGAGAAGCCACAGCCCAGAGAAGCCACAGCCCAGGGAAGCCACAGCCAAGAGAAGCCACAGCCCAGGGAAGTCACAGCCCAGAGAAGCCACAGCCCAGGGAAGCCACAGCCCAGAGAAGCCACAGCCCAGAGAAGCCACAGCGCAGGGAAGCCACAGCCCAGAGAAGCCACAGCCCAGAGAAGCCACAGCCCAGAGAAGCCACAGCCCAGGGAAGCCACAGCCCAGAGAAGCCACAGCCCAGAGAAGCCACAGCCACAGAGAAGCCACAGCCCAGAGAAGCCACAGCCACAGAGAAGCCACAGCCCAGAGAAGCCACAGCCACAGAGAAGCCATAGCCCAGAGAAGCCACAGCCCAGGGAAGCCACAGAGAAGAGAAGGCAGATCAGATGACAGTGTTAAGAGTGTGATTATTGGAAAAGGAGCCAGGCTGGTGACGCTTGTCCTCAAAAACAGGTGTAGCCCAAATGACACTGTTCCCTAGGTAGTATGCTATTTTTCAAAATTAGCGGACTATGTAGGGAATACGGTGCCATTTGGTCAGCAGCCGTTAAAGATGGATCATGTACACAATTATCCTCTAAATTGTCTCAGTAAATCACCACCTGCTCCTATCCTCTCTCTGTCTGTCTTGTCTCCTCTGCAGCTGCATGGGTTCCTCCTCCCTCCCTTCCTTCTTCCCTTGCTTCCTCCCTCCCTCGCTGATTCACTGAACAATCTTGGAACTGAACATCCTCAGTGGGAGAGAGAGAACAAATTAGGTAGACAGAATGAGAGAGCGAGAAAGGGGGAGAATTCTGACTGAGAGAATACACAGAGAGAGAGAGAGAGAGAGAGAGAGATGAGTGTACTGAGAGAGAGAGCACGTACTGAGAGATAGAGAGAGAATTAGAGAGAGAGTTGAGTTCACTCAGAGAGAAAGCACGCACTGAAAGAGAGAGAGAGAATTAGAGAGAGAGAGAGAGAGAGAGAGATGAGTGTACTGAGAGAGAGAGCACGTACTGAGAGATAGAGAGAATTAGAGAGTTGAGTTTACTCAGAGAGAAAGCATGCACTGAAAGAGAGAGAGATAATTAGAGAGAGAGAGAGAGAGAGAGAAAGATGAGTGTACTGAGAGAGAGAGCACGTACTGAGAGAGAGAAAGAGAGAGAGAGAGAGAGAGAGAGCGAGAGGGGTGTATACTGAGTGAAAGAGATGGTGTACAGATAGAGAGAGAGGGGTGTATACTGAGTGAAAGAGATGGTGTACAGATAGAGAGAGAGGGGTGTATACTGAGTGAAAGAGATGGTGTACAGATAGAGAGAGAGGGGTGTATACTGAGTGAAAGAGATGGTGTACAGATAGAGAGAGAGGGGTGTATACTGAGTGAAAGAGATGGTGTACAGATAGAGAGAGAACACTGTGTCAGCCCCAAAATTGACCCAGTCAACATGGCCCTCTCTCCCCAGAGTCTGGCAGCAGTAAACTGTTCTCAGATAACCTAGAGACAATTCATTTCTAAATGGTGTAGTTGTACTGTCAGTCACTCTACTCCCCTAAACATGTGAAGTGCTGGCATTTTTTATTACATTTATTTTACCTTTATCTAACCAGGCAAGTCAGTTAGGAACAAATTCTTATTTTACAATAAGGGCCTACACCTGCCAAACCCGGACAACTGAGATGCATGTCCCTTAGACCACCGAGCTACTCGGGAGCCCAGACGTTACCAGACTTGATTGAACAAGTCATAATCACGCTGTACATAACTAAAACTGGCACAAAGCTTCAGAGACAAAAAACAGGGCCATTAATGAATCTATTCACTTGAGTGAAGTATTTGATCTATTGCATTGTGGGTCACCATGAGTAGCCGGCCACGTTTGATCAGCCTCTGGCACATCATTTTACTGGCTTTATAGGAAGTGGTCTTGACATTTTTACTGATTGTACTGCACTTGAAGCCTTTCAAAGTGTTATTTGAACCTGACTAGGCAAGGCACTGTTTGTTGGGAAATGACCTTTCTCTCTGTTACAGTGTGATAGAGAAATAGCCCTTAGAAGTGTTACTCTGCTGTTCTGCACCTCTCTTCATGGTATCCAAAGCCTAAGCATTTTGCTTTCAACTGCAGCGTGTGTCCTTCTCCCACTTCTTACATACATTCACTTATAGAATGGGAAAATGTATAGACTGCTCAGAGGTACTTTGTCAGTTTGGGAGCGTGTGTCCTTCTCCCACTTCTTACATGTCCACACATTCTTACATACATTCACTTATAGAATGGGAAAATGTATAGACTGCTCAGAGGTACTTTGTCAGTTTGGGAGAATGTCCTTCTCCAACTTCCATAAATCCTGATATCTATCGCAGATAGAAGGGACCTGTATAGACTTACTGACAGGAAAGGCCCATAAAGGTATGAGAGTATGGCTATTTAAAGGTTTTATTCCACATGTTTCTTCCAAGAAATGAAGAGGTTCTCTTTTATGAGGACCACAACATTGTTCCATTCTACATAGATAAATCAATAGGCCTTCAGCTAAAGGCTGAATTCTCTCTTCCCGTTACCAATCATCCAGACAGCTTATTTTACCGAAGAAGAAATAGTCTTATTTATGTATCTTTCTTTGTAAACCTTCTATTGAACCAATGTGAGGTTTGTTGGCCTGTCTCCAATGTGAGGTTTGTTGGCCTGTCTCCAGTGGGAGATTTGTTAGCCTGTCTCCAATGGGAGATTTGTTGGCCTGTCTCCAGTGGGAGATTTGTTAGCCTGTCTCCAATGGGAGATTTGTTGGCCTGTCTCCAATTTGAGGTTTGTTGGCCTGTCTCCAATGTGAGGTTTGTTGGCCTGTCTCCAACGTGAGGTTTGTTGGCCTGTCTCCAATTTGAGGTTTGTTGGCCTGTCTCCAATGTGAGGTTTGTTGGCCTGTCTCCAATGTGAGGTTTGTTGGCCTGTCTCCAATGTGAGGTTTGTTGGCCTGTCTCCTGTGGGAGGTTTGTTGGCCTGTCTCCAATGTGAGGTTTATTGGCCTGTCTCCAATGTGAGGTTTGTTGGCCTGTCTCCAATTTGAGGTTTGTTGGCCTGTCTCCAATGTGAGGTTTGTTGGCCTGTCTCCAACGTGAGGTTTGTTGGCCTGTCTCCAATGTGAGGTTTGTTGGCCTGTCTCCAACATGAGGTTTGTTGGCTTATTTCCAATGTTTATTCAAGGTGAAGTTTGTTCGCGTGGCTGTGAGGTTTGTTGGCCCGTATGTTTTTTTTCCCTTGGTTATTTCCGGTGGATATTTTCCATTCAGTCTTAATTGTTTCTGCAAAGCAAATGCCTGCATGTATTTCAGTCATACAAAGTGATTTAAAGACCAGAGACGTCGCCTATGAAGTAAATCAACAACATCTTTGCTTGCCTGCTTCTCCTTCATAATGAGTTGATCAGCTAAGGACAGCACAGTAATGGGAGTTAGATAACATTATGGCTATGTCCCAAAGGGTATAATTGTTTATTGTTTAGCTGTTCTCTGAGATCATGTTTCTCTGTTGTCATGTGTGTCATTATCCCCCTAGCTAGGATTAGTTTGTTGTAGCACAGATACCGATACACACACACATACACACACACACACACACACACACTCACACACACACACACACACACACATGAACACAGACACACATGAACAGACGCACACTGTCATGCACAAGGAACACACTCAAGCAAAATCACAAACACACATACACACATACACACACACAGACACACCCAGCGTTTCTCTCAGATATGTCTGGTACTGATGAGGGAATGAGAGAGGATGAGAGGAGAGACGCCGGGGGATTAGAACACGTACAAGAGGAACTGAAATCCTTCATAATGTCCAAATCCAGGAAGTTAGTTTGAAGATTTCCAGCTCTGTGTGAAATCTGTATTTCTGACCCTTAGGAGCCTGTTGCAAATGGACCCTGGTCAAAAGTAGTTCCCTATACAAACCTAGCCTCCATGATACATCATATTGTAGTTTATTATACAAACCTAGCCTCCATGATACATCATATTGTAGTTCCCTATACAAACCCAGCCTCCATGATACATCATATTGTAGTTCCCTATACAAACCCAGCCTCCATGATACGTCATATTGTAGTTCCCTATACAAACCCAGCCTCCATGATACATCATATTGTAGTTCCCTATACAAACCCAGCCTCCATGATACGTCATATTGTAGTTCATTATACAAACCTAGCCTCCATGATACATCATATTGTAGTTCTCTATACAAACCCAGCCTCCATGATACATCATATTGTAGTTCATTATACAAACCTAGCCTCCATGACACATCATATTGTAGTTCCCTATACAAACCTAGCCTCCATGATACATCATATTGTAGTTCACTATACAAACCTAGCCTCCATGATACATCATATTGTAGTTCATTAGACAAACCCAGCCTCCATGATACATCATATTGTAGTTCCCTATACAAACCTAGCCTCCATGATACATCATATTGTAGTTCCCTATACAAACCTAGCCTCCATGATACATCATATTGTAGTTCCCTATACAAACCTAGCCTCCATGATACATCATATTGTAGTTCCCTATACAAACCTAGCCTCCATGATACATCATATTATAGTTCCCTATACAAACCCAGCCTCCATGATACATCATATTGTAGTTCCCTATACAAACCCAGCCTCCATGATACATCATATTGTAGTTCCCTATACAAACCCAGCCTCCATGATACATCATATTGTAGTTCATTATACAAACCTAGCCTCCATGATACATCATATTGTAGTTCACTATACAAACCTAGCCTCCATGATACATCATATTGTAGTTCCCTATACAAACCCAGCCTCCATGATACATCATATTGTAGTTCATTATACAAACCCAGCCTCCATGATACATCATATTGTAGTTCTCTATACAAACCCAGCCTCCATGATACATCATATTGTAGTTCACTATACAAACCCAGCCTCCATGATACATCATATTGTAGTTCTCTATACAAACCCAGCCTCCATGATACATCATATTGTAGTTCATTATACAAACCTAGCCTCCATGATACATCATATTGTAGTTCATTATACAAACCTAGCCTCCATGATACATCATATTGTAGTTCACTATACAAACCCAGCCTCCATGATACATCATATTGTAGTTCACTATACAAACCTAGCCTCCATGATACATCATATTGTAGTTTACTATACAAACCCAGCCTCCATGATACATCATATTGTAGTTCACTATACAAACCCAGCCTCCATGATACATCATATTGTAGTTCCCTATACAAACCCAGCCTCCATGATACATCATATTGTAGTTCCCTATACAAACCCAGCCTCCATGATACATCATATTGTAGTTCATTATACAAACCTAGCCTCCATGATACATCATATTGTAGTTCACTATACAAACCTAGCCTCCATGATACATCATATTGTAGTTCCCTATACAAACCTAGCCTCCATGATACATCATATTGTAGTTCCCTATACAAACCTAGCCTCCATGATACATCAAATTATAGCTCCCTATACAAACCCAGCCTCCATGATACATCATATTGTAGTTCCCTATACAAACCCAGCCTCCATGATACATCATATTGTAGTTCATTATACAAACCCAGCCTCCATGATACATCATATTGTAGTTCCCTATACAAACCCAGCCTCCATGATACATCATATTGTAGTTCTCTATACAAACCCAGCCTCCATGATACATCATATTGTAGTTCCTTATACAAACCCAGCCTCCATGATACATCATATTGTAGTTCCCTATACAAACCTAGCCTCCATGATACATCATATTGTAGTTCATTATACAAACCTAGCCTCCATGATACATCATATTGTAGTTCACTATACAAACCCAGCCTCCATGATACATCATATTGTAGTTCACTATACAAACCTAGCCTCCATGATACATCATATTGTAGTTCACTATACAAACCCAGCCTCCATGATACATCATATTGTAGTTCACTATACAAACCCAGCCTCCATGATACATCATATTGTAGTTCCCTATACAAACCCAGCCTCCATGATACATCATATTGTAGTTCACTATACAAACCTAGCCTCCATGATACATCATATTGTAGTTCATTATACAAACCCAGCCTCCATGATACATCATATTGTAGTTCATTATACAAACCCAGCCTCCATGATACATCATATTGTAGTTCCCTATACAAACCTAGCCTCCATGATACATCATATTGTAGTTCCCTATACAAACCTAGCCTCCATGATACATCATATTGTAGTTCCCTATACAAACCTAGCCTCCATGATACATCATATTATAGTTCCCTATACAAACCCAGCCTCCATGATACATCATATTGTAGTTCCCTATACAAACCCAGCCTCCATGATACATCATATTGTAGTTCCCTATACAAACCCAGCCTCCATGATACATCATATTGTAGTTCATTATACAAACCTAGCCTCCATGATACATCATATTGTAGTTCACTATACAAACCTAGCCTCCATGATACATCATATTGTAGTTCCCTATACAAACCCAGCCTCCATGATACATCATATTGTAGTTCATTATACAAACCCAGCCTCCATGATACATCATATTGTAGTTCTCTATACAAACCCAGCCTCCATGATACATCATATTGTAGTTCCTTATACAAACCCAGCCTCCATGATACATCATATTGTAGTTCCCTATACAAACCCAGCCTCCATGATACATCATATTGTAGTTCCCTATACAAACCCAGCCTCCATGATACATCATATTGTAGTTCACTATACAAACCCAGCCTCCATGATACATCATATTGTAGTTCTCTATACAAACCCAGCCTCCATGATACATCATATTGTAGTTCATTATACAAACCTAGCCTCCATGATACATCATATTGTAGTTCATTATACAAACCTAGCCTCCATGATACATCATATTGTAGTTCACTATACAAACCCAGCCTCCATGATACATCATATTGTAGTTCACTATACAAACCTAGCCTCCATGATACATCATATTGTAGTTCACTATACAAACCCAGCCTCCATGATACATCATATTGTAGTTCACTATACAAACCCAGCCTCCATGATACATCATATTGTAGTTCCCTATACAAACCCAGCCTCCATGATACATCATATTGTAGTTCCCTATACAAACCCAGCCTCCATGATACATCATATTGTAGTTCCCTATACAAACCCAGCCTCCATGATACATCATATTGTAGTTCACTATACAAACCCAGCCTCCATGATACATCATATTGTAGTTCCCTATACAAACCCAGCCTCCATGATACATCATATTGTAGTTCATTATACAAACCCAGCCTCCATGATACATCATATTGTAGTTCTCTATACAAACCCAGCCTCCATGATACATCATAT
The DNA here is from genome assembly GCF_018296145.1 of Oncorhynchus tshawytscha. Lineage (NCBI taxonomy): Eukaryota > Metazoa > Chordata > Actinopteri > Salmoniformes > Salmonidae > Oncorhynchus > Oncorhynchus tshawytscha. The sequence goes on from NC_056435.1 coordinate 66,695,333, forward strand.
TGTAGTTCCTTATACAAACCCAGCCTCCATGATACATCATATTGTAGTTCCCTATACAAACCCAGCCTCCATGATACATCATATTGTAGTTCCCTATACAAACCCAGCCTCCATGATACATCATATTGTAGTTCACTATACAAACCCAGCCTCCATGATACATCATATTGTAGTTCACTATACAAACCTAGCCTCCATGATACATCATATTGTAGTTCACTATACAAACCCAGCCTCCATGATACATCATATTGTAGTTCACTATACAAACCTAGCCTCCATGATACATCATATTGTAGTTCACTATACAAACCCAGCCTCCATGATACATCATATTGTAGTTCACTATACAAACCCAGCCTCCATGATACATCATATTGTAGTTCCCTATACAAACCCAGCCTCCATGATACATCATATTGTAGTTCACTATACAAACCTAGCCTCCATGATACATCATATTGTAGTTCATTATACAAACCTAGCCTCCATGATACATCATATTGTAGGTCATTATACAAACCTAGCCTCCATGATACATCATATTGTAGTTCATTATACAAACCTAGCCTCCATGATACATCATATTGTAGGTCATTATACAAACCCAGCCTCCATGATACATCATATTGTAGTTCACTATACAAACCCAGCCTCCATGATACATCATATTGTAGTTCACTATACAAACCCAGCCTCCATGATACATCATATTGTAGTTCACTATACAAACCCAGCCTCCATGATACATCATATTGTAGTTCACTATACAAACCCAGCCTCCATGATACATCATATTGTAGTTCACTATACAAACCCAGCCTCCATGATACATCATATTGTAGTTCACTATACAAACCCAGCCTCCATGATACATCATATTGTAGTTCACTATACAAACCTAGCCTCCATGATACATCATATTGTAGCGTTTCATTAAACCAAGGAGATACCGATTACTGGGATACAAATCCTGTAAATACCACATTTTCATTTTTTACATTCAATGCAGACACACTCCTACAGTTCAGATGATTATCACATTTTCATTTTGAAGTGAGTAATCCACGGAGAAAAACACCCCACAGAATGTCTTTAAATGGACATTGATATGCTGTAACAAACAGGGAAGAGAGATTGACTTGAGTGAATGGAGTATATATGCACACACATACAGGTCTGACATGCCTGCCAGATGACTTTGTAAGGGTCACAGACTCTGAACACACACACACACGCAGTCAGAAATACTTGACAAAGCTAGTTGAAGCCCGACTGACATCCACCTTGAGTCTAAACACTTCACAATGGATACCCAGTCAAGCATGAAACAACTCCCTCACCGTCACCAGCCAATGTCCCGGAGCACAAATGTCAGGTGAATGTCTCTGTAATGGCCAGACCTGGATTCAAATACTATTCAACACGTTTGATTGTTTGCTTTAGCCTGCCTGGAGTGACCAGTGAATGGGGTTTACACTTTTGCAACTATTCAATGGATTCCATTAAGCCAGACAAGCTCAATCAAGCCCAGCTAAAGTATTTGAAATGATTTAAAATACTATTTGAACCCAGGTCTGGTGACGGGCATTTCAGACTGTGCAGACCAGTTCTCAGATCACATAAACCGTTAGTGACACCATAGAAAGAAGAAGGTACTCTAAACCTTATTAAAAAGGAAAACCCACTTTGGTGATGTTTTATAAGAAAATATCAAAGGATTTAAAAAATATGTTTTTAGGTCCATTTAATAAATAAAAGCAGCTACTATCATCAAACCACATTCTTATCAGAAAGATCAGATGGGTGTAACAACAACAACAACAAATATGATAATAATCATTAAATCACTAAGTACTTGATACCCAAACACTTTGACCTAACACTTGTCTACCTGTTAGTCCCAGGGGAGTGCTCTCTCCTCTGTGTGTGTTATATACACGGCACGTCAGAGTCAAATCAAATGTATTTATATAGCCCTTCGTACATCAGCTGATATCTCAAAGTGCTGTACAGAAACCCAGCCTAAAACCCCAAACAGCAAGCAATGCAGGTGTAGAAGCACGGTGGCTAGGAAAAACTCCCTAGAAAGGCCCTAGAGAGGAACCAGGCTATGTCGTCAAGAAACATTTGGATACGAGTCTTGTGGTATAGCCCACTTATACATTTAGAAAAAGGAACAACACCTACATTGGGCTGTACTAATGGTATGCATGTTGTGTTGTGGTCAGGGGTAGTGTTGTGTTGAGGTCAGGGGTAGTGTTGGGTTGAGGTCAGGGGTAGTGTTGTGTTGAGGTCAGGGGTAGTGTTGTGTTGAGGTCAGGGGTAGTGTTGTGTTGAGGTCAGGGGTAGTGTTGTGCTGAGGTCAGGGGTAGTGTTGTGTTGAGGTCAGGGGTAGTGTTGTGTTGTAGTGTTGTGTTGAGGTCAGGGGTAGTGTTGTGTTGAGGTCAGGGGTAGTGTTGTGTTGTGGTTAGGGGTAGTGTTGTGTTGAGGTCAGGGGTAGTGTTGTGTTGTGGTCAGGGGTAGTGTTGTGTTGTGGTCAGGGGTAGTGTTGTGTTGTGGTCAGGGTAGTGTTGTGTTGTGGTCAGGGGTAGTGTTGTGTTGAGGTCAGGGGTAGTATTGTGTTGAGGTCAGGGGTAGTGTTGTGTTGAGGTCGGGGTAGTGTTGGGTTGAGGTCAGGGGTAGTGTTGTGTTGAGGACAGGGGTAGTGTTGTGTTGAGGTCAGGGGTAGTGTTGTGTTGAGGTCAGGGGTAGTGTTGTGCTGAGGTCAGGGGTAGTGTTGTGTTGAGGTCAGGGGTAGTGTTGTGTTGTAGTGTTGTGTTGAGGTCAAGGGTAGTATTGTGTTGAGGTCAGGGGTAGTGTTGTGTTGAGGTCAGGGGTAGTGTTGTGTTGAGGTCAGGGGTAGTGTTGTGTTGAAGTCTGGGGTAGTGTTGTGTTGAGGTCAGGGGTAGTGTTGTGTTGAGGTCAGGGGTAGTGTTGTGTTGAGGTCAGGGGTAGTGTTGTGCTGAGGTCAGGGGTAGTGTTGTGTTGAGGTCAGGGGTAGTGTTGTGTTGTAGTGTTGTGTTGAGGTCAGGGGTAGTGTTGTGTTGAGGTCAGGGGTAGTGTTGTGTTGTGGTCAGGGGTAGTGTTGTGTTGAGGTCAGGGGTAGTGTTGTGTTGTGGTCAGGGGTAGTGTTGTGTTGTGGTCAGGGGTAGTGTTGTGTTGTGGTCAGGGGTAGTGTTGTGTTGAGGTCAGGGGTAGTGTTGTGTTGAGGTCAGGGGTAGTGTTGTGTTGTGGTCAGGGTAGTGTTGTGTTGAGGTCAGGGGTAGTGTTGTGTTGAGGTCAGGGGTAGTGTTGTGTTGTGGTCAGGGGTAGTGTTGTGTTGTGGTCAGGGGTAGTGTTGTGTTGTGGTCAGGGGTAGTGTTGTGTTGTGGTCAGGGGTAGTGTTGTGTTGAGGTCAGGGGTAGTGTTGTGTTGTGGTCAGGGGTAGTGTTGTGTTGTGGTCAGGGGTAGTGTTGTGTTGTGGTCAGGGGTAGTGTTGTGTTGAGGTCAGGGGTAGTGTTGTGTTGTGGTCAGGGGTAGTGTTGTGTTGAGGTCAGGGGTAGTGTTGTGTTGAGGTCAGGGGTAGTGTTGTGTTGTGGTCAGGGGTAGTGTTGTGTTGAGGTCAGGGGTAGTGTTGTGTTGTGGTCAGGGGTAGTGTTGTGTTGTGGTCAGGGGTAGTGTTGTGTTGTGGTCAGGGGTAGTGTTGTGTTGAGGTCAGGGGTAGTGTTGTGTTGAGGTCAGGGGTAGTGTTGTGTTGTGGTCAGGGGTAGTGTTGTGTTGAGGTCAGGGGTAGTGTTGTGTTGAGGTCAGGGGTAGTGTTGTGTTGTGGTCAGGGGTAGTGTTGTGTTGTGGTCAGGGGTAGTGTTGTGTTGTGGTCAGGGGTAGTGTTGTGTTGTGGTCAGGGGTAGTGTTGTGTTGAGGTCAGGGGTAGTGTTGTGTTGTGGTCAGGGGTAGTGTTGTGTTGTGGTCAGGGGTAGTGTTGTGTTGTGGTCAGGGGTAGTGTTGTGTTGTGGTCAGGGGTAGTGTTGTGTTGAGGTCAGAGGTAGTGTTGTGTTGTGGTCAGGGGTAGTGTTGTGTTGAGGTCAGGGGTAGTGTTGTGTTGAGGTCAGGGGTAGTGTTGTGTTGTGGTCAGGGGTAGTGTTGTGTTGAGGTCAGGGGTAGTGTTGTGTTGTGATCAGGGGTAGTGTTGTGTTGTGGTCAGGGGTAGTGTTGTGTTGTGGTCAGGGGTAGTGTTGTGTTGTGGTCAGGGGTAGTGTTGTGTTGAGGTCAGGGGTAGTGTTGTGTTTGTTAGTGTTAATGTCAGTGGAGGCTGCTGAGGGGAGAACGGCTCATAATAATGTCTGGAATGGAGCTAATGGAATGGCATCAAAGACCTGGAGACCATGTGTTTAATGTACATGATACCATTCCACTGACTCCGCTCCAGTTATTACCACGAGCCTGTCCTCCCCAATTCAGGTGTCACCAACCTCCTGTGGTGTACATTAATTCACTGTGATGGAATTAAAGATTTCTGCCAATGACCTCTTAGCAACAGATAAAGCATTGGGAACAGTACAATGTATGTGATTTTCCTTGTTCTAAAAGTTGGAGTTGGCTAGATAGGGAAAGATGTGTGGTATGTAAGAAGAGTTGTTAAGCTGGAGTGTGAAATATGTGTTGTGGGAAAAGCCTGTGAATAAGAACTGGATAAAGTTGTTGTCTTTGAACATTAACAAAATAAAATGTTTCAACAAGTCCAAGGATTTAAAGAGGAAGGTGTCTATATAGTGAGTTCACTAATTGGAATGAGAAATGATTATGGTATGTAACTAAAACCTACAAGGAGAAGGAGAATGAACGGAGCTTTTGGAAATGAAAAATGTATGTATGTAGAGTTAAAGGAATAATGGAGGGATGATTGAGGGATGAATGATGGCCTGGAGGAATGGGGGATGAAAGGATGGAGGAGGAATTGAGGGATGGAGAGATGAAGGAGGGATGGAGGAGGAATGAGGAATAGAGGTGTGGCAGAGAGAGAGTAGAAATGGTGGGGTGGACCGATTGAGCAGGGATGGTAGGATGGAGAGATTAACGGAGGGATGGAGGAGGAATGAGGAATAGAGGTGTGGCAGAGAGAGAGTAGAAATGGTGGGGTGGAGGGATTGAGCAGGGGTGGTGGGATGGAGAGATGAAGGAGGGATGGAGAGATGAAGGAGGGATGGAGAAGGAATGGTGGGATGGAGAGATGAAGGAGGAATAGGGGGTAGAGGGATGGGGGATTTTATTTTTATTTATTTCACCTTTATTTAACCAGGTAGGCCAGTTGAGAACACCTTTATTTAACCAGGTAGGCCAGTTGAGAACACCTTTATTTAACCAGGTAGGCCAGTTGAGAACACCTTTATTTAACCAGGTAGGCCAGTTGAGAACAAGTTCTCATTTACAACTGCGACCTGACCAAGATCAAGTAAAGCTGTGCAACAAAAACAACAACACAGAGTTACACATAAACAAACGTACAGTCAATAACACAATAGAACAATCTGGAGGGATGAAGAAGGAATGAGGGATGAAGCAGGGATGGGGATGTGTGTCCTTTGCATGCAGTGCGATGTTGTCATATGATGACCCGTTTGTTTCTCTGAATTGGAATGGGTTGTTCAAACCGCACGTGACATACACTTTATTCGGTCCTCCAACTGCACCGGAGACGCGACATTTAATAATCTTGAACAACTTGGCTACCTTATACCTGGGCTACCCCGGGAATAGGGAGCGTTCTCTCTTCCTATATGGTGACAGAAGACGAGCAGTGAGCACCTCTCACAGCCTCACAGGCACAGCCTCCTACTGGCAGACTTTCAATAGAAAGAGCTCAGCGCTTGAGCTCAGGAGAGGATAGCGCGCGTTCTAACCAGCACAAAGATGTCCCTGGATGACTCTCACAACAATAAGTAATTGACAGACAGACAGATCTATCTGGATTGGGGCTTTAACTCCATGGTCAATGCGGGACCGGGACTGATGCCAGCCCATCAGCGGTGGTCGGGTCGGTCTTAATCCTTACACTCCCTAGCCTATCTCTCCAAAATGTGTCAGTGCGATTCGGTACCGAAAGCCAGCAGAACGCCGGGCTCTGTCGCGGAAGCCGGGAAGCTGTTCCTGAAACACACCACTTTCCACGGCCTGAGACATGTATTTCTGAGTGGCTCCTACCCCCGAAGGCTCGCCTGGCTGTTGGCTTTCCTCACAGCTCTCGCGCTCCTCTTCACCTGGTCCTCAAACCGGGTCCGGTACCTGCTTTCCTCTCCGGTGCACACCAAGGCGCATATGGTGTACGCCAAACGTCTTGTTTTCCCCGCTGTGACCATCTGTAACCAGAACCTCCTCTTACCACGTCGCATGAAGAAACCGGACATATTCAGCGCGGGAAGGTGGTTAGGACTTCTAGGGAGGAACTGGCAAGTGTCCCCCAGCGCCAGGGACGCGCTCACACCCGGGACCGACCATGACATCAGCAGCAGCAACGAGCCGCCCTGGTCTCCGCTCTCTCGGATCCTGGACTTCAACCACTTTTTGCCGCCTCCCCTGGAGTCTCAGCCGTCCATGCAGCAGCTCCTGGACCGCCTCGGCCACCAGATGGAGGAGATGCTGCTTTACTGCCGCTTCCAGGGAGAGCTATGCGGGCCTCGCAACTTCAGCACCGTGAGTCTATGGACAGCAACACGAAGTTAGGTTTAGAGCATGCAATGACTGTAGATATTGTTGATAAGCTTCTGCAACATGTTGTAGCCTATTGGTATTTAGGAGATAGTAATAATGTTGTTTGGACTAATTATGTCATCAGGCCTATTGTTATGTTTTGAAGTGCTCTGGGCTTGGAATAGATTTGGAGTTGTAATTATCAAGCCAACAAGAGTGGATTTCTATTCCTACTTTAGTCCGTGCTATTTAACAGACCAGTATTCTACCTCGTGCTCTGTCTATATAGTCAGTGGGTATACTGTCATACAATCTATTATGAAGATTTCACGTATAGAAAACTAGCCAGTTGTGTAGCTGTCTTTGGATGATGGTTATAGATATATACAGGCTTAAGATAACCCTATACACAGACAACACAGACAGACAGACAGAGACAGACAGACAGACAGACAGACAGACAGACAGACAGACAGACAGACAGACAGACAGACAGACAGACAGACAGACAGACAGACAGACAGACAGACAGACAGACAGACAGACAGACAGACAGACAGACAGACAGACAGACAGACAGACAGAGACACAGACTGGCAGTTCAGTATGAGATACCGGTAATTGGTTCTATCTACGATCTATCCTAATATGTTCTGTTGCACTGTGCTGTATGTGAAGGGTCTCTCTCTCACACACACACACACACACACACACACACACACACACACACTACAGGTCAACAAAGTGATATCCAGAGCGTATATTAAGTTTACCTTTTTCATTCAGATTGCCTCATTTAAAGAACAATTTTCACATCTACAGGTATAAACTCTTCATTTGAGCCAGTTTGCTACAGCAGGAAAATAATCCTGCAGCAACAGGACATGTTAATTATTATGTGGATTATATTTAATGGGCACTTATTTATTTTATTATTTTTTATGCCCTTTTTTTAAGTATTGTCTCATCGCTTAAACTCCCCAACGGGCTCGGGAGAGGCAAAAGTGGAGTCATGCGTCCCCCTGAAAACATGACCCGCCTAACCATACTCCTTAAAAGCTCTTAAGGATCAGCATCTTGTTTTCAATTTTCTCCTAAAATACCCAAATCTAACTGCCTGTTACTCAGGCCTTGAAGCAAGGATATGCATAGTCTTGGTACCATTTGAAAGGAAACACTTTGAAGGAATGTAGGAGAATAGATCTGGTAAAAGATAATACAAAGAAAAGAAAAAAACTGTTCTTTTGTATTGTTTTGTAGCATCATCTTTGAAATGCAAGAGAAAGGCCATAATGTATTATTCCAGTGCAGCTGCAATTTAGATTTTGGCCACTAGATGGAAACAGTGTGCGTGTAAAGTTTTAGACTGATCCAATCAACCATTGCATTCCTGTTCAAAATGTTGTATTAAGACTGCCCAAATGCGCCTAATTTGTTTCATAATAACTTTTCATGTTCAAAACTGTGCACTCTCCTCAAACAATATCATGGCATTTCACTGTAATAGCTACTGTAAATTAGACAGTGGTTAGATTAACAAGAATTTAAGATTTCTGCCAATATCAGATATGTCTACGTCACAGGAAATTTTCTTGTTACATACAACTTTATGCTAATAGCATTAGCCTATGTTAGCTCAACCGTCCCGTGGAAGGGACAGCGATCCCGAAGAAGTTTTAACACCCGCCAGTTTAACCCGGAAGCCAGCCGCACCAATGTATCAGAGGACACACCATTCAACTGGCAACAGAGGTCAGCCCGCAGGCCCACCAGAAGGAGTCGCTAGAGCGCAATGAGCCAAGTAAAGGCCCACCGGGCCAAACCCTCCCTTAACCCGGACGATGCTGGGCCAATTGTGCACTGTCCTATGGGACTCCCGGCCACTGCCGGTTGTGGCACAGCCTGCAATGAACACGTGTCTGTAGTAACGCCTATAGCACTTTTGTAGGGGTTTATACATTTTGTGTAAGGAAAATTGTCCGAAATTTCAATGTAGAAATTACAATCTTCGGAAGCCTTTTTAAACCTCAAACACACTACAAGTTTTAAATGTCCTGCATTGCAGCAAAGTTCTCCAGTAACTGAGCATCTGAGCACGAAGATGATCTGGGATCAGCCTACCTTTGTGGCTCTGCTGATCTGAGTACAACAGATCTGGGATCAGCCTACCTTTGGGGCTCTGTTGATCTGAGTACAACAGATCTGGGATCAGCCTACCCTTGTGGCTCTGCTGATCTGAGTACAACAGATCTGGGATCAGCTCTGCTGATCTGAGTACAACAGATCTGGGATCAGCCTACCCTTTGACTCTTAGATCAGCAGAGCCACAATGAAGAGAAAATTGTCCTCGCTCCCGGCTCTCTCTGGCTGACAAGTCAACTTTAGCGAACAGCTTGACAGAGCGGTTTCCTTTGATTGGAGCACATTGTTTTGTGTAGAATAGCCTTGGGCTCGCCATACACTTTGGAACTCGTTGAAGTATTAATTAGAGAGAGACAGAGAGAGACAGAGACAGAGAGAAACCCACTAATTATCAAAATCCAGAAAAGAGACGTTAAATTCTACAACCACCTAAAAGGATGTGATTCCCAAACCGTCCATAACAAAGCCATCACCTACAGAGAGCTGAACCTGAAGAAGAGTCCCCTAAGCAAGCTGGTCCTGGGGCTCTGTTCACAAACACAGACAGACCCCACAGAGCCCCAGGACAGCAGCACAATTAGACCCAAATCATGAGGAAACAAAAAGAGACTTGACACATTGGAAAGAATTAACAAAAAAACAGAGGAAACTAGAATGCTATTTGGCCCTAAACATGACTGATCCAAACTTAAGGAAAGCTTAGACTATGTACAGACTCAGTGAGCATAGCCTTGCTATTGAGAAAGGCCGCCGTAGGCAGACCTGGCTCTCAAGAGAAGACAGGCTATGTGCTCACTGCCCACAAAATGAGGTGGAAACTGAGCTGCACTTCCTAACCTCCTGCCAAATGTATGACCATATTAGAGAGACATATTTCCCTCAGATTACATAGATCAACAAAGAATTTGAAAACAAACCCAATTTTGATAAACTCCCATATCTACTGGGTGACATACCACAGTGTGCCATCAGAGCAGCAAGATTTGTGACCTGTTGCCACGAGAAAAGGGCAACCAGTGACGAACAAACACCATTGTAAATACAACCCATATTTATGTTGATTTATTTTCCCTTTTGTATTTTAAACATTTGCACATCATTACAACACTGTATATATATATAATATTACATCATTACAACACTGTATATAGACATAATATTACATCATTACAACACTGTATATAGACATAATATCACATCATTACAACACTGTATATATATATATAATATTACATCATTACAACACTGTATATATATATAATATTACATCATTACAACACTGTATATATATATAATATCACATCATTACAACACTGTATATATATATAATATCACATCATTACAACACTGTATATATATATAATATTACATCATTACAACACTGTATATATATATAATATTACATCATTACAACACTGTATATATATATAATATCACATCATTACAACACTATATATATATATAATATTACATCATTACAACACTGTATATATATATAATATTACATCATTACAACACTATATATATATATATAATATCACATCATTACAACACTGTATATATATATATATAATATCACATCATTACAACACGGTATATATATATAATATTACATCATTACAACACTATATATATATAATATTACATCATTACAACACTGTATATATATATATATATCACATCATTACAACACTGTATATATATATAATATCACATCATTACAACACTGTATATATATATAATATCACATCATTACAACACTGTATATATATATAATATTACATCATTACAACACTGTATATATATATATATAATATCACATCATTACAACACTGTATATATATATAATATCACATCATTACAACACTGTATATATATATAATATCACATCATTACAACACTGTATATATATATAATATTACATCATTACAACACTATATATATATAATATTACATCATTACAACACTGTATATATATATAATATCACATCATTACAACACTGTATATATATATATATAATATCACATCATTACAACACTGTATATATATATATATAATATCACATCATTACAACACTATATATATATAATATTACATCATTACAACACTGTATATAGACATAATATCACATCATTACAACACTGTATATATATATAATATTACATCATTACAACACTGTATATATATATAATATCACATCATTACAACACTATATATATATATAATATCACATCATTACAACACTATATATATATAATATCACATCATTACAACACTGTATATATATATAATATCACATCATTACAACACTGTGTATATATAACACATCATTACAACACTATATATATATATAATATTACATCATTACAACACTGTATATATATATAATATCACATCATTACAACACTGTATATATATATAATATGACATCATTATGTATATATATATATAATATCACATCATTACAACACTGTATATATATATAATATCACATCATTACAACACTATATATATATAATATTACATCATTACAACACTATATATATATATAATATTACATCATTACAACACTGTATATATATATAATATCACATCATTACAACACTGTATATATATATAATATCACATCATTACAACACTGTATATATATATAATATCACATCATTACAACACTGTATATATATATAATATCACATCATTACAACACTGTATATATATATATATCACATCATTACAACACTATATATACATATAATATCATCATTACAACACTGTATATATATAAATAATATCACATCATTACAACACTGTATATATATATATAATATCACATCATTACAACACTGTATATATATATAATATTACATCATTACAACACTGTATATATATATATAATATCACATCATTACAACACTGTATATATATATATAATATCACATCATTACAACACTGTATATATATATAATATCACATCATTACAACACTGTATATATATATTACATCATTACAACACTGTATATATACATATAATATCACATCATTACAACACTGTATATATATATATAATATCACATCATTACAACACTGTATATATATATATAATATCACATCATTACAACACTGTATATATATATAATATTACATCATTACAACACTGTATATATATATAATATCACATCATTACAACACTATATACATCATTACAACACTGTATATATATATATAATATCACATCATTACAACACTGTATATATATATAATATTACATCATTACAACACTGTATATATATATAATATCACATATTACAACACTCATATATATATAATATTACATCATTACAACACTATATATATATAATATTACATCATTACAACACTGTATATATATATATAATATCACATCATTACAACACTGTATATAGACATAATATCACATCATTACAACACTGTATATATATATATAATATCACATCATTACAACACTGTATATATATATAATATTACATCATTACAACACTGTATATAGACATAATATCACATCATTACAACACTGTATATATATATAATATTACATCATTACAACACTGTATATATATATAATATCACATCATTACAACACTATATATATATAATATCACATCATTACAACACTATATATATATAATATCACATCATTACAACACTGTATATATATATAATATCACATCATTACAACACTGTGTATATATATAATATCACATCATTACAACACTATATATATATATAATATTACATCATTACAACACTGTATATATATATATAATATCACATCATTACAACACTGTATATATATATAATATGACATCATTACAACACTGTATATATATATATAATATCACATCATTACAACACTGTATATATATATAATATTACATCATTACAACACTATATATATATATAATATCACATCATTACAACACTGTATATATATATAATATTACATCATTACAACACTGTATATATATAATATTACATCATTACAACACTGTATATATATATATAATATTACATCATTACAACACTGTATATATATATAATATCACATCATTACAACACTGTATATATATATAATATGACATTTGAAATGTCTTTATTATTTTGGAACTTGTGTGAATGTAATGTTTACTGTTAAATTTGATTGTTTATTTCACTTTTGTTTATTTTCTACTTTTCTACTTTATTTTCTACAACATATGTCTCCCATGTCAATAAAGCCACTTGAATTGAATTGAATTGAGAGAGAGAGAGAGAATGTGTCAAATGGTGTGTCTATATAAGTCATTCTGTACAAGGCTGTGTTCGCTTTCTCTGGTAAGAATACAAATATTCACATTGTCTAGTCTGATTCACGTTAATCTTGAAATAAGTTTGGTATCTCTCAGTCTCTGACTCGCTTTTCACTGTAGTCTAGTTGAACATAAAACATGGTAGGCTAGTTGAACATAAAACATGGTAGGCTAGTTGAACATAAAACATGGTAGGGTAGTTGGACATAAAACATGGTAGGGTAGTTGGACATAAAACATGGTAGTCTAGTTGGACATAAAACATGGTAGGCTAGTTGAACATAAAACATGGTAGTCTAGTTGGACATAAAACATGGTAGTCTAGTTGAACATAAAACATGGTAGTCTAGTTAAACATAAAACATGGTAGTCTAGTTGAACATAAAACATGGTAGGCTAGTTGCACATGTAACATTGAATAGAATACCCGTAGAATAGAAAATGGCAAGGAAGGATATAATATGGCAGGTCAATTTTAGTGTTACAAAGTATTGTTATGTAGAGTTAACAGCATTTCGATGGTTTTATACGGTATGTCCCACAGAACGTCTGGAAAGCAACAGGTTTGTTGTAGCCTGTGTGAAAGAAATACAATTGAAAATAGTCATTGTCGTCGGTGTATCTGTTCTGGAGAACCCAAACCACTTGATGTACTTTACTGAAAGACATGATGATGCTCTCTCTGTGTCTCTCTGTGTCTCTCTCTCAGTGTCTCTCTCTCTATGTGTCTCTCTCTCAGTGTCTCTCTCTGTGTCTCTCTCTCTGTATCTCTCTCTCTCAGTGTCTCTCTGTGTCTCTCTCTCTGTGTCTCTCTGTCAGTGTCTCTCTCAGGGGTCTCTCTCTGTGTCTTTCAGTGTCTCTCTCTGTGTCTCTCTCTCAGTGTCTCTCTCTCTCTCTCTCTCTGTGTGTCTCTCTCTCTGTGTCTCTCTCTCTGTCTCTCTCTCAGTGTCTCTCTGTGTCTCTCTCTCTGTGTCTCTCTCAGTGTCTCTCTCAGTGTCTCTCTCTGTGTCTCTCTCTCTGTCTCTCTCTCTCAGTGTCTCTCTGTGTCTCTCTCTCTGTGTCTCTCTCAGTGTCTCTCTGTGTCTCTCTCAGTGTCTCTCTCTCAGGGGTCTCTCTCTCTGTGTCTCTCTCTCTCTGTGTCTCTCTCTCCGTGTCTCTCTCTGTGTCTTTCAGTGTCTCTCTCTCAGTGTCTCTCTCTCAGTGTCTCTCTCTCTCTGTGTCTCTCTCTGTGTCGCTCTCTTCGTGTCTCTCTCCGTGTCTCTCTTCGTGTCTCTCTCTGTGGCTCTCTCTGTGTCTCTCAGTGACTCTCTCTCTCTCTCTCTCTGTCTCTCTCTCTGTGTCTCTCTCTCTGTGTCGCTCTCTCTGTGTCTCTCTCCGTGTCAATTCAATTCAAGGGGCTTTATTGGTATGGGAAACATGTGTTAACATTGCCAAAGCAAGTGAGGTAGATAATATACTAAAGTGAAATAAACAATAAAAATGAACAGTAAACATGACACATACAGAAGTTTCAAAACAAAGACATTACAAATGGCATATTATATATATATATATATACCATGTTGTAACAATGTACAAATGGTTAAAGTACACAAGGGAAAATAAATAAGCATAAATATGGGTTGTATTTACAATGGTGTTTGTTCTTCACTGGTTGCCCTTTTCTTGTGGCAACAGGTCACAAATCTTGCTGCTCTGATGGCACACTGTGGAATTTCACCCAGTATATATGGGAGTTTATCAAAATTGGATTTGTGTGTCTCTCTCTCCATGTCTCTCTCTGTGTCTCTCAGTGTCTCTCTCTCGCTCTGTGTCTCTCTCTCAGTGTCTCTCTCAGTGTCTCTCTCTGTGTTTCTCTCTCAGTGTCTCTCTCTGTGTCTCTCTCTGTGTCTCTGTGTCTCTTTCTCAGTGTTTCTCTCTTTGTGTCTCTCTCTGTGTCTCTGTGTCTCTCTCTCAGTGTCTCTCTCTGTATCTCTCTCTCTGTGTCTCTCTCTCAGTGTGTCTCTCTCTCAGTCCCAAACTGCACACTATTCCCAGCCTACGTAGTTCACCATTTTTGACCAGAGCCCAGGCATTATATAGAGAATAGCAGAGATGTGGAATCGAGTCACGTGACATGGACTCGAGTACTACTCAAGTCACAAATTGTTCTACTTGAGACTTGACTTGAAAAAAAGAAAAAACACTTGCTACTTGACTTCGACTTGAGCTTCTATGACTTGTGACTCAACTTGGTCTTGAGCTGTATGACTCGAGAGACTCGATTTGTCATCTCAATTTAGGCCCGATCTGTCCTTTATTTTTCGGAGAGGTGCTGGTTCTGTGCTTTCTGTTATGTGTCTTGGCCAATCAGATTCACAGGCCGTCATCAAGCTCCGCGCCGCTCTAGGTTTAATGTAATTCATATGAACAAGTAGAAGGTTGCTGCAGTTTGACACAGTTTTCATTCTCCCTAGGGCTATGCATTTTTCCAGAAGTTCTTTAAAACCATGTGACCTGTTTAGAACATATCTGTAAACCAGTGGCAGGTAGCCTAGTGGTTAAGAGTGTTGGGCCAGTAACCGAAAGGAGACTGGTTTGAATCTCTGAGCTGACTGGGTGAACAATCTGTTAGTGTGTCCTTGAGCAAGGCAACTTAACCCAAATTGCTCTGAATAAGGGTGTCTGAAAAACATTTTTATCTGGTCTCATTGCCTGTATAAAACCCTTTTTACAACTAACGAATCACGGTCAGACCCTTTAGGGTCCTGATTTATACCTGCTTAGGTTACCAGATTAGGAAAAGCTCAGGGCCTCAGGGAAAACAATTTTCCTCATCACTCTGGGACCTGTTGTGCCACCTCTGGATCAGGGCATCATTGGTCCCAGAAATCGATACAGTCGGGTTCAAAGACTATGTGGTAGTGGGGGGGAAAGGATGTAGTTTGTAAAACATGTGGATCCGAAATGACTGATGCATTGCAATTTCAATTACATTTATATAAAACACTTAATCGTTGACTTGAGGACTCAAAACCCCAAATTAGGGACTTGTAATGTGACTCGACCTGAGCTGTGGAACATGGGACTTTACTTGAGACTCGAAGGTTAGGACTTGAGACTTGCTTAGGACTTGCAAAAGTGTGACTTGATCCCATCTCTGGTGACTAGTGTGCCATTTGGGACGTATCCGAGTACTTCAGTGGGCTTGGGTACAATAGAGGAGCCTAGAGAAGCGTCCCAAATCACACCCTATATGATGCACTACGTTTGACCAGAGCCCTATGGGCCCTGGAGCCCTCAATAGGGAATAGGGTGCAATTTGAGTTTCAGACTACCCGTCTTTCAGTGAGCCATTAACGCTGCTGTCCCCAAGGTCGTCACAGCACCCACCGCTTCAACTCACCATCTCTCTGTTACCACAGCAACTCTGTGTATGCTGTGCTTTTACACACGGACACACACACATCCATGCGCACACACACTGTCTTATCATTCTTGTCTTGATGGGTGATGTATATCTACAAGCTGGAGAGTAGGTGGCGATGGGTGGGGACTTTCTAATGTATGAGCTCCTCCTTCACCCTCTCACTCCTTCATACTCTCTCTCTCTCTCTCTCTCTCTCTCTCTCTATCATTCCTTCACTCCTTCACTTTCTCATTCACCCTCTCACTCCTTCATACTCTCTCTCTCTCTCTCTATCATTCCTTCACTCCTTCACTCCTTCACTCTCTCATTCACCCTCTCACTCCTTCACACTCTCTCATTCACCCTCTCACTCCTTCACTCTCTCTCATCCACTCTCACTCCTTCATACTCCTTCTCTCTATCACTCCTTCACTCTCTCTCCTTCACTCTCACTCCTTCACTCTCTCCCTCACTCTCTCCTTCACTCTCTCTCATTCACCCTCTCACTCCATCACTTTCTCTCATTCACCATCTCACTCCTTCACTCTCAGTCCTTCACTCGCTTACTTTTTCATTCTACCGCTCTGTCGTTCTCTCACTCTATTTTCTCTCTGGCTGATCTCTTAATTAAAACTGTCCTATATAATTGCAGCTCTTCCTGATTCCTGACCAACCTCAGACTATTCCACATGAACATTTTAGTGGCAGCAGGATATCTTTCTGTTCCATTTCAGCTGCAGACAGAGCATTAATGGCTGGTGAAAAGATGTCTGGTCTGGCTGATGAAAAGATACGCGTTTCATCTGTCTGGCTGGTTGGGCTATCCATTCAGTGGTGTGATGATGTTTTGGTTTTGAGATCCATTCAGTGATGTGATGATGTTTTGGAGGTAGAAAACACTGTCTCCGTAGTATCAACCCTGTCCATTAATGTTCCATTGGTAGACAGCAGCATCTCCCTATAGAGGACAGAGGCTAGGAGGCTAGCATGTACTAATAGCCATTCAATGGTGTGATTATAAAGGTTGATGCGGAAAACACCGTCGCTATTGTAGTTAGAGACAACTAAAGGCACTGACCTTTTCATGTGGGTGGTGTGGTTTGTCTTTGTGTGTGCTTTGTACAACCACCCTTGACCCGGGTTGAGTAAGTCAATGTTTTCTTAGGGCGCATGCATTCGAAATGGCACCCTACCACCTATATAATGCACTACTTTTAACCAGAGCCCTATGCGGGCTCTTCTCAGTCCCTTCTCACCACCAGGTCTGGAGTCAGTCCTCATCACCAGGTCTGGAGTCAGTCCTCACCACCAGGTCTGGAGTCAGTCCTCACCACCAGGTCTGGAGTCAGTCCCTTCTCACCACCAGATCTGGAGTCAGTCCCTTCTCACCACCAGGTCTAGAGTCAGTCCCTTCTCACCACCAGGTCTGGAGTCAGTCCTCACCGCCAGGTCTGGAGTCAGTCCTCATCACCAGGTCTAGAGTCAGTCCTCATCACCACCAGGTCTAGAGTCAGTCCCTTCTCACCACCAGGTCTAGAGTCAGTCCCTTCTCACCAACAGGTCTGGAGACAGTCCCTTCTCACCACCAGGTCTGGAGTCAGTCCCTTCTCACCACCAGGTCTGGAGTCAGTACCTTCTCACCACCAGGTCTGGAGTCAGTCCCTTCTCACCACCAGGTCTGGAGTCAGTCCTCATCACCAGGTCTGGAGTCAGTCCCTTCTCACCACCAGGTCTGGAGTCAGTCCCTTCTCACCACCTGGTCTGGAGTCAGTCCCTCTGGAGTCAGTCCTCACCACCAGGTCTGGAGTCAGTCCCTCACCACCAGGTCTGGAGTCTCTCACCACCAGGTCTGAGTCAGTACCACCAGGTCTGGAGTCAGTCCTCACCACCAGGTCTGGAGTCAGTCCTTCTTACCACCAGGTCTGGAGTCAGTCCCTTCTCACCACCAGGTCTGGAGTCAGTCCCTTCTCACCACCAGGTCTGGAGTCAGTCCCTTCTCACCACCAGGTCTGGAGTCAGTCCTTCACCAACAGGTCTGGAGTCAGTCCCTTCTTACCACCAGGTCTGGAGTCAGTCCTCACCACCAGGTCTGGAGTCAGTCCCTTCTTACCACCAGGTCTGGAGTCAGTCCTCACCACCAGGTCTGGAGTCAGTCCCTTCTTACCACCAGGTCTGGAGTCAGTCCCTTCTCACCACCAGGTCTGGAGTCAGTCCCTTCTCACTTTACTCTGCCAGCCAGCCCCAGTCACACTTCTGTCTTAAGGTCAAACCTCATATTACTATGGGTGACATATTGCAGGGGGCATTTCATTAAATGTTGATACGTGCGTCTCTTGAGAGGTGTCAGTGCCAATATCTTAGGCCCGCTGTGCAAAGTCTTTTTTTTCTTTGTCACGTGACAGTTCCCGATTTTCAGAAAGGCTGGAAGGCTACAGCAAAATCATTCATTTCTGCCACAAATACTTCCGTTGGAGGTTTGTCAAATAATCTGTTTTACTTCGCCCTTCAAGTAATCAGTCCGTCCTTGAGTATCGTGTATCTTCAGGTCTTCATGTGTCCTTTATTTAAATACAGCTTTTTGAAATCCAACAGGCCCTTGTTGTTGACTCCACCAAGAATCAATACATGCAAAACATGGATATTTATCTCAACCTTGTTATGCCACTATAAGACGCCGTACGTAAGAGACAACATTCTTTACAGATAAATAGTCTTCTACCATTAGCTACTTTGATGCTCTTAGTGTAACGACATTCAGGGGAAGAAGGCGAGGACCAAGGTGCAGCGTGGTACGTGTTCATCTTTTTATTTTGAACTGAACACTGAATAAAAAAAACAACAACATAAACAGTTCTGTCTGGTGCAGACATAAAAACAGAAAGCAACTACCCACAACCTAAGGTGGCAAAACAGGCTACCCAAGTATGATTCCCAATCAGAGACAACGATAGACAGCTGTCCCTGATTGAGAACCATACCCGGCCAAAACATAGAAATACAAAAACCTAGACATACAAAGATAGAATGCCCACCCAAATCACACCCTGACCAAACAAAAATAGAAACATACAAAGCAATCTATGGTCAGGGCATGACACTTTCTGAGAGCCTTAGGATTTAGATTTATTTAACCCTTCTTTTACCAGGTAAGTTGACTGAGATCACATTGTCATTTACAACAATGATCTGGGGAATAGTTTCAGGGACGTGTCCCTAATGGCACCATGTTTCTTATATAGGGTGTGGCCCTCCAGAACACACTCACGGTACTATGTAGGAATAGGGTACAATTCAGGGCGATCACTTAATCAGGTTCCTTGACCGAGTTGGAGGAACATTCGATGTTGGAGCCTGAGCCTGAGCCTTCCTTTTCCATTTCACTGATGTCTTGAATGTGATTTGCACCTCCATTCGTTCACTACCCGTCATGTCTGAGGCAGCCTCCCCACCAGGCTGTGTCGTTTCCACTTTTGCCCTCCCGTTGCGCCACAGTTTGCTTGGCCAACTTGTAACATCGTCCCAGAATCAGCTTAGGACGCTACTACACAGGCAAAACCTTCTCATGAAACTTTGACTTCAATGTGTGTGCTCTTTTACAGTAACTAATAGGCGTTTATGATACCACATTTAGCATGAGTCTCTCTGTGTGTCGGGATCAAAGAGTTTGAACAATAATATTAGCAGAGATGCTGTTGCCACAGTTTGGTATAGTTGTCTACCCCTGTGTTGTTCTTGTTGAGGTTGTTGTTCTTGTAGTTGTTGTTCTTGTTGTTGTAGTTATTCTTGTTGTTGTTGTTGTTCTTGTTGTTGTAGTTATTCTTGTTATTGTTCTTGTTGTTGTAGTTATTCTTGTTGTTGTTCTTGTTGTAGTTGTTGTAGTTATTCTTGTTGTTCTTGTTGTTGTAGTTGTTGTTATAGTTATTGTTGTAGTTGTTCTTGTTGTTGTTCTTGTAGTTGTTGTTGTTATTCTTGTTGTTTTTGTTGTTGTTGTTGTTGTCCTTGTTTTTGTTGTTTTGTTGTGTTGTTGTTGTTCTTGCTGTTCTCTGGTAGATAAAGTTTACTCTCTACACAGAAGCTGGTGTATTAGACCCCAAGGATTCAGTGGGCTGAACAGCCCAACATTTTATTGGGCAAATCCCAAAGGGCATGCAGTGTATTCCTTAGTGCACTACTATAACCTACAACAGTTTATATACAGTATAGTAGTGATGGGGGAACAAAATTGACACAGTTACATAACGCAAAATTATTTTTGGATGATATTTTATAGATATTTGACTCCAACTAAAAACATATAGTTATTATTTTTTGCGACTGTAGGTAGCGTTAGCTAAAGCTAGTCGGCTGTACCTGTGCCAAAACTATGGTATTTTTCATCCTATAGCTTGTTCTCCATCTTCTTTTTAAATAGTGAGCCAACATGTTTTCAAAACTTTTATTTCCATGACTGATCAAATGTCTCTCTCTTGTCTCTCTGCAGCAGACATACCATTTAGCAATATGTTTGGAACATCAAATTGCAATAAAATTCCAGTATCAAATCGCAATACATGGAGTATTGGGCACCTAAGTAACGTGATAATATTTTATCGTGAGGTCCCTGGCAATTTCCAGCCCTACTATATAGGGAATAGGGTACCATGTGTCTCTGGTCAAAAGGAGTACCCTTTATTGGGAATTGGTTGCCAATTTGAATCACAGACATTGCTTTGTTCTTCATTATATTGCTGCCACTCATTGACGGCCCTTTGTCTCCTTGTTGTTTCAGATCTTCACCCGTTATGGGAAATGCTACACGTTCAACTCTGGTCAAGATAACCGGCCGCTGCTGGTGACCATGAAGGGAGGGATGGGTAACGGCCTGGAGCTGATGTTGGATATACAACAAGACGAATACCTGCCCGTCTGGGGGGAAACAGGTGAGGGAGGGAGGGAGGGAGGTGATGGATATCCAACAGGACGAATACCGGTCAGTATGGGGAAATACATGGAGGGAGGGATGGAGGGGGGGGGAGGGGGAGGGGGAGGGAGGAATGCAGGGTCAATCATCCAATCCTTATAGATCTTCAAGATGGCATAATGAGGAAGAGGAGGAAGAGGGGCTAATATTCTATCTTGGAGTTAGGGAAGTATGTGGTCATACCACAACAAACCTTGAACTAAAAAGTGATTTTTTTGAAGTCAAGTACTCAAGTATGTCAAACATGCAGTATTTGTAAATGTGAAACCACTTCAAAAGAGTCAACAGAGAACAAACATTAGCTACTTGCAAAGGAAAGGAATATAGGCAGGCAGACAGACAAGAAAACTAGTCCATGTAGAATTGATTTCCAAACTCTCAGTTTCAAAATCAACTTTAATGAATCTGTTTTTAAAATAAAATCAAACGCTCAAAAAACGCTGATATTTCCAGAAGACAAATAATATCATTGGGAGATCAGAAGCTTCACAGTAAACACATGCTCCTCTTCACTAACTATGAATCTCGCTCTGGAAATTCAACCCTCGACACAGTTGGACCACAGCTGCAGTGAAAACGGTACATTATCGACTCTTTGTAGATCGAGACGGATTGGGGTCGATTTATCGAATGCTTCTTTACTGTCGTTTAATTGTACTTCTTGTCATGAATGCTTAGTTTCTGCATGAATCAGATGAAAGAATATGTCGGTAGTCTGATGAAATCAATACAGTGCTTCTCTCTGCCACTGTGTGTAGACGTAGTGTCTGTGTGTAGACGTAGTGTCTGTGTGTAGACGTAGTGTCTGTGTGTAGACGTAGTGTCTGTGTGTAGACGTAGTGTCTGTGTGTAGACGTAGTGTCTGTGTGTAGACGTAGTGTCTGTGTGTAGACGCAGTGTCTGTGTGTAGACATAGTGTCTGTGTGTAGACGTAGTGTCTGTGTGTAGACGCAGTGTCTGTGTGTAGACGCAGTGTCTGTGTGTAGACGTAGTGTCTGTGTGTAGACGTAGTGTCTGTGTGTAGACGTAGTGTCTGTGTGTAGACGTAGTGTCTGTGTGTAGACGTAGTGTCTGTGTGGAAAGACTAGGGTTGCACATGTTGGGGAATATCCAGAGGTGGAAATTGTTTGTGGGAATGAATGGGAATATATGGGAATTAACGGAAATATATGGGAATTAACGGAAATATATGGGAATTAACGGAAATATATGGGAATAAACGGAAATGTATGGGAATTAACGGAAATATATGGGAATTAACGGAAATATATGATAATTAATATTAATACCATTTCAATATAGATGTTTTTTGCATTGGATATATTTACCATATCATATGGAGACTGAAACATAATCCTTTTACCTGATCATAAGTAGACATATTAAATCCTTCCAATAGAAATTTAAAAAATGACTTAGTTACGAATTGAAGTTTAATTAAATGAGTTGACTCTTCACATGGGATGATTTCACTGAACAACAAAAGAAAGAGAATATTGAATGATCCCCAATGATCCATCGCATCTCCCAAAAACGTTTTCAACATACACCTGTAAAATGATTGTCTAGAAACTAAAGCTTTGGTTGTCTTCCTCTCAGGCTTCCATGTCTTCTCCCTGGACCTCCTCAATGTCCACCTCTTCAACATCAGCCTCTGTGGCCTCATTTTCACTGTCACTTTCCAACCTTGTTGACGATGGCTCATTGTCAGGTTCAAAAAGCCTCAAATTTGCCCGGATGGCCACTAATTTTTCGAACCTTGTATTAGTCAGCCTGTTGAGTGCTTTGGTGTGTGTGTTCCCAAACAAGGACCAGTTGCGCTCTGAGGCGGCTGATGTTGGTGGGATTTGGAGGATTATTGAGGCAACAGGGGAAAGAGCCTCAGATACACAAAGTCCCTTCCACCAGGTGGCTGATGACATATGTGGGCACGACTGCTATATTGTATCTCCATCCCAAGCCCTTGCTTGGAAGTGTACTTCGCCAGACTGCCAAGAACCTTTCCCTCATCCAGGCCAAGGTGGCGAGACACGGTAGTGATGACTTGTTGATCTCTGCACCAGACAGGATGCTCTTGCCAGCATACTTGGGGTCCAACATGTACGCTGTGGCCTATATGGGCTTCAGGCAGAAGTCTTCACGCTTTTTGATGTATTTCAGAACTGCAGTTTCCTCTGCTTGGAGCAACAGTGAAGTGTGCAGGGCAGTACGGATTTCTTCTCCTACATCTGCAAGCAGAGTCTGAACATCAGACAGGATGTCATTGTCTCCTTCAATCCGTACAATGGCTACTGCTATAGGTTTCAGGAGTTTCAGGCTGCTTACCACTCTCTCCCAAAATACAACATCCAGAAAGATCCTCTTGATGGGGCTGTCCACATCGGCAGACTGTGATATGGCCATTTCTTGGAGAGACTCCTTCCCCTCCAGAAGACTGTCAAACATGATGACAACACCACCCCAACGGGTGTTGCTGGGCAGCTTCAATGTAGTGCTCTTATTCTTCTCACTTTGCTTGGTGAGGTAGATTGTTGCTTTAACTCAATGATCCTTCACATACCTAACAATTTCCTTTGTTCTCTTGTAGAGTATATCCATTGTTTTCAGTGCTCATACAGCCTCCTTTCTCTATGATTTGCTTGACCTCCACTTAAACTCTGTTGAACTCTGCATCCAGCAAATGAGTAGATAAGCATTTCTTCGTCAATTCTTCATTCGTATTCCAATATTGAGGCCAAATATGTTATTTTTTAACAATGTAGCGGTGACAGATCGCAGTGAAAGGAGGAACCTAGGTTCTGAGGTGCCCTGCTCAAGGCCCTGGAATGTTCCCTTGGCAATCACTAAAATATCTCTGTATCCCTTCTCAAGAAGAGCAGTGACTTACTGGTAAAATATATCTGATGCTCTCTTCATTTATTATAATTGTTTTTTTTTACCCCAATATCGTGGTATCCAATTGGTAGTTAGTCTTGTCCCATTGCTGCAACTCCCGTATGGACTCAGGAGAGGCGAAGTTCGAGAGCCATGCATTCTCCGAAACACGACCCAACCAAGCTGCACTGCTTCTTTGCACAATCGCTTAACCCGGAAGCCAGCCACCAATGTGTCGGAGGAAGCACCGTACACCTGACCCCTGGCCCGCCACAGGAGTCGCTAGAGCGTGATGGGACAAGGACATCCCTGCCAGCCAAACCCACCAGAAACAATTGTCAAGTAAAAGATACAGTATACGTCAGTGGTTCTGCAATAAGTAGGGCAGAGAGCTGCAGTAAGAAGGGATCAAGTGAATCAGCCCCTATGGATTTATGATCTGTAGCAAAGCACTTAGTCCATCATAAATATCAAATGGTTGAAATGAAAATAAAGTCTGTGACTCTATTCATGCATCACTGGGCTCCCAAGTGGCGCAGTGGTCTAAGACACTACATCTCAGTGCTAAGGGTATCACTACAGACACCCCTGGTTTGAATCCAGGGGTGTCCAGGTATCCAGGTATCACAACCAGCTGTGATTGTGCACCTCCCATAGGGAGGTGCACAATTGGCCCAGCGTTTTAAGGGTCATTGTAAATAAGAATTTGTTCTTAACTGACCAGTTAACTAAAGGTACAGCGCTGCTAGCTGTGCCAATAGAGATCCTGGTTTGAGTCCAGGCTCTGTCGCAGCCGGCCGCGAACTGGAGATCCTTTCAGCGCCGCACAATTGGCCCAGCGTCATCCCGGTTAGGGGCGGTTTGGCCGGCAGGGATGTTCTTGGCCCATTGCGCCCATTGGGCACAATGCACACTGACAAGGTCGCCAGGTGTACGGTGTTTTCTCTGACACATTGGCTTCCAGGTTAAGCAAGCAGTGTGTCAAGAAGCAGTGCTGCTTGGCTGGGTTGGATTTCGGACGCATGGCTCTCAACCTTCGCCTCTCCCAAGTCCGTACGGGTGTTGCAGCGATGAGACTGTAACTACCAATTGGATACCACGAAATTGGGGAGAAAAAGGGGTTAGAAAATAGAAAATACAATCTGTTTTGTGGTGACTAGATGACTCCCTCTATTGGAATGAGAGGAATTTTCAGACGATAATTTTAAACGGGTTGCCAGCTGAAGCAAAATTGTTGTTAAAAACAACAGGATTTTCAGTTTTGTCTATGGGATCAGAGAATATCAGAACCTGCTGGGGCAATGAGGGGTTGGAGTTTTGTTTCAAAGATTTGACCACTTTCTGGAATTTGGCAGGATTACCACCACTCTCCGATACACAATTCTTGAAATATGTTGATTTAACTTTTCTAACCAGAAATGGACATCTATTTCTCAAATGTCTGAAGGACTGCAAATCTATCAGATCTAAAAACAGTATAACCAGTTGGATGGGGGTAGAGGATGGATAGGGGATGGATAGGGGATGGGGTTACAGGATGGATAGGGGATGGGGTTAGGATGGATAGGGGATGGGGTGGGGTTAGGGGATGGGGTTAGGGGATGGGGTTACAGGATGGATAGGGGATGGGGTTACAGGATGGATATAGGGGATGGGGTTAGAGGATTAGGGGGGTTATGGGGTTACAGGATGGATAGGGGATGGGGTTACAGGATGGATAGGGGGATGGGGATAGGGGATGGGGTTAGAGGATGGATAGGGGATGGGTGGATAGGGGAGGATGGATAGGGGATGGGGTTAGAGGATGGATAGGGGATGGGGTTAGAGGATGGATAGGGATGGATGGGGATAGAGGATGGGGTTAGAGGATGGATAGGGATGGGGTTAGAGGATGGATGGGGTTAGAGGATGGATAGGGGATGGGGTTAGAGGATGGATGGGGGATGGGGTTAGAGGATGGATAGTGGATGGGGTTACAGGATGGATAGGGGATGGGGTTAGAGGATGGGATGGATAGGGATGGATAGAGGATGGGGTTAGAGGATGGATAGGGGATGGGGTTAGAGGGATGGGGATGGGGTTAGGGATGGATAGGGGATGGGGGATTAGAGGGGATAGGGGATAGGGGTTAGAGGCAGGATAGGGGATGGGGTTAGAGGATGGATGGGGTTACAGGATGGATAGGGGATGGGGTTAGAGGATGGATAGGGGATGGGGTTAGAGGATGGATAGGGGATGGGGTTAGAGGATGGATAGGGGATGGGGTTAGAGGATGGATAGTGGATGGGGTTAGAGGATGGATAGGGGATGGGGTTAGAGGGGGATGGATAGGGATGGATGGATAGTGGATGGGGTTAGAGGATGGATTAGGGGATGGGGTGGATGAGGTTAGAGGATGGATAGGGGATGGGGTTAGAGGATGGATAGGGGATGGGGTTAGAGTATGGATAGGGGATGGGATTAGAGGATGGATAGTGGATGGGGTTACAGGATGGATAGGGGATGGGTTAGAGGATGTATGGAGGATGGGGTTAGGGTATGGATAGAGGATGGATAGGGGATGGATAGAGGATGGATAGGGGATGGATAGGGGATGGGGTTAGAGGATGTATAGAGGATGGGGTTAGAGGATGGATGGGGCTAAGGCATGGGTAGGGGATGGGGTTAGAGGATGGATAGGGGATGGATAAGGGATGGGTATGTGGCATGGATAGGGGATGGGATTCGAGGATGCATAGGGGATGGGATTAGAGGATGGTTAGGGGATGGGATTTGAGGATGGTTAGGGGATGGGGTTAGAGGATGGATAGGGGACTGGGTTAGGGAATGGGGTTAGAGGATGGATAGGGGATGGATAGAGGATGGGTTTAGGGGATGGATGAGGTATGGGATAGGATAGGGTGGAGGCTACTCCATTGCAGTTGGAACATCAATGATATAAATCATTGTGACATTCATCTGTTCTTCTGATTACTAATTGTGATAAGATTTTCTTTTTTTTCAGACTGGGTAACACCTGGCGCTTCATTTTTTTGGATGCATGTTTCTTGTCTTTCCCTTCCTCTCTCCAGATGAGACATCATTTGAGGCAGGCATCAAGGTCCAGATCCACACTCAGGACGAGCCACCCTTCATTGACCAGCTGGGCTTTGGAGTGGCCCCAGGCTTCCAGACCTTCGTATCTTGTCAGGAACAACGGGTAGGGTGTCACTCAATCAATTCATCAATCAATTAAGACTGCCATTAGTGGCTCTTACCAATTTGGGCTTGCTACAGGGAAGGAGGGCACAACATTGTTCAAAACAAATAATGATTGTCTCGGTTATTGTTGGTGTCGATAAGTGGTAGGTTGTTTTGTTGTTCTTGATTCCTGATGATGTCATCCTGCTACCTATAAAGGGGCTGAAATATGTAAGTGTGTTTTCAGCTACTCAACCAGCATGCACCATTTCATTGTATTTATTTCTGAAGGCCGTGTTCTTGATGAAAGTAGGATGAGGTAATTCTGAAACCTAGTCAGTCAGTTTCACCTTAAACAGACTCTGACCTCTCCACTGTCATTCTTTTTCCTGTTACTTTATGGGAATCTCATCAGTGGCTTGGTGGAAATCCACACTTTTTCAATCAGTGCTCCCATGCCCTCTTTGTCTCTCTGGGAGAGAAGAGAACCCACCTCGGAATAATTCCATATGATATATACCCATCAGGGGTTGGAACCTTCGTTATTATTATCTTAATTGTTTCATTCTGAACTGAAACACTTTTTTTGTTGTACCCTTCCGAGTGAAAAGAAGGAAGCCTGTACAGAATACAAATATTCCAAAACATGCGTCCTGTTTGCAATAAGGCACTAAAGTAAAACTACTAAAAAATTGTAGAAGAAATGTACTTTATGTCCTGAATACAACGCGTTATGTTTGGGGAAAATTCAACACAGCACATCACTGTACCCCTTTTCATATTTTCAAGCATGGTGGTGGCTGCATCATGTTATGGGTATGCTAGTCCTAGGCAAGGACTATGGCTTTTTAGTATAAAATCAGGCACAGGCATAGAATTTAAAAGGTTTTGTCAGATATTATTCATCCTAATCAGACAGGTTTTTTACATGGACGATGCATTGGCGATAATATAAGACAAGTACTGGAAAAAATAGAATACTATGAAATATCGGGAAAAAACCAAGCCTGGTTTTCATAGCTGACTTTGAAAAGGCTTTTGATAAAGTACGACTGGAGTTTATTTCTAAATGCCTGGAATATTTCAATTTTGGAGAATCTCTTATAAAATGGGTTAAAGTTATGTATAGTAAGCCTAGGTGTAAAATAGTAAATAATGGCTACATCTCAGAAAGTTTTAAACTGTCAAGAGGAGTAAAAACAAGGTTGTCCACTATCGTCATATCTACAGTGGGGCAAAAAAATATTTAGTCTACCACCAATTGTGCAAGTTCTCCCACTTAAAAAGATGAGAGAGGCCTGTAATTTTCATCATAGGTACACTTCAACTATGACAGACGAAATGAGAAAAAATAATCCAGAAAATCACATTGTAGTGTTTTTAATGAATTTATTTGCAAATTATGGTGGAAAATAAGTATTTGGTCACCTACAAACAAGCAAGATTTCTGGCTCTCACATACCTGTAACTTCTTCTTTAAGAGGCTCCTCTGTCCTCCACTCGTTACCTGTATTAATGCCACCTGTTTGAACTTGTTATCAGTATAAAAGACACCTGTCCAAGTAGTTTTATACTCTGTGGAAAAAAAGTGTGATTCCATGACGCCTGATGTAGGGTAGCCTAGTGGTTAGAGCGTTGGACTAGTAACCGGAAGGTTGCAAGTTCAAACCCCTGAGCTGACAAGGTACAAATCTGTCATTCTACCCCTGAACAGGCAGTTAACCCACTGTTCCTAGGCCATCATTGAAAATAAGAAGTTGTTCTTAACTGACTTGCCTAGTTAAATAAAAGGTAACGTCAGTTCATCAAAAAAATGTCTGGCATCACAGGGTGTGGCCACTGACTAGTTAAAACTTTACATCTTAGAATCTCATTTAGAAGTATCTCGTTTTTGAAGGCCAACATTACACATTACATCTTCTCACAAATAGTTTCATATTTACTAATTAATTTTATCGAACATTTACTGTAGATGTAAACCTGACAGCTGGGAAATTTACATTTTAAGAGATACAGTTATTTGTGTTTCCTGTATTTCATGAGATTACCAAATGAAACACAATCAACATGACTGTCCCTTAAGTGTCCACGGACCATTCCCACATTCTCAAAAATATAAATGTTGTTTAATTCTCCCATTTTGGGGATTAGGAGTTTTGGCAAGAGAAGCTCTTTGTTCTCCATAGACTTTCTCCCTCAATACTGCATGGCAATTTTTACCAGGTATTTATGACCGTTGTAAAACCTGATATGGGAGAGAGAGTGAGAGAGAAAGGGGGGAGCCACGATATACAACCAAAAAGGGCCACGTCGTGACAACAATGCCCACTTTACCTGGAAGCCACCTGCACCAATGTGTCGGAGGAAACACTGTGTATCTGGAGGCCATGTCAGCGTGCACTGCACCCGGCCCGCCACCGGAGTCTCTAGTGCGCGATGGGACAAGGACATTAGGAGGAGTGCACACCACCCACCGCTTCCTAGTATATTACTCATTAATGTTCCGTCTCTGGATAATAAAGTTGACTAACTCAGGGCGAGAGTTTCTGTCCAGAGAGACATCAGGGATTGTAATATACTCTGTTTCACGGAAACATGGCTCTCTGGGGATATACTGTCTGAGTCTGTCCAACCAGTTGGGGTCTCAGTTAAGTTCGGGGAATAAATATCTCTCCGGGAAGAAGAAGGGCGGGGTGTATGTTTCATGATTAACGACTCATGGTGTAACTGTGATAACATACAAGAACTCAAGTTCTTTTGTTCGCCCGACCTAGAATACCTCACAATCAAATGCAGACTGTATTATATCCCAAGATAATTTTCTTCAGTTAAAGTCACGGCCGTGTATATCCCCCCTCAAGCCGATACCACAATATTCCTCAAAGAACTTCACTGGACTTTATGCAACCTAGATATCCTGAGGCTGCATTCATTGTAAGCTGGTGATTTTTACAAAGCAAATTTGAGGAAAAGGCTGCCGAAGTTCTATCAACATATTGACTGTAGTACTTGCCCAGAACATTTCCTGTAACAGCAGCTACTCTTCCTGGGGTTTATTATGGATCCACAATAGTTCCTGCCAAGGCAGCATCTCCTCTTCCTGGGGTTTATTATGGATCCACAATAGTTCCTGCCAAGGCAGCATCTCCTCTTCTTGGGGTTTATTATGGATCCACAATAGTTCCTGCCAAGGCAGCAGCTACTCTTCCTGGGGTCCAGCAAAAATAACCCATTAAGGCACATCACACACAACAACAAAAAACAGTACACCATAAAACATCATTACACAACTACATACGTATCTACAACACAAAATACAACAATATTACAATGTACGTGTGTGTGTGTGTGTGTATGTGTGAATGCGCACATACGTATGATGAAAGGAACATAGGAGAATCATTTGTTCATATTATCAATCCTGCCATGGCCACTTATGTCTTGGTGTGTGTGTCCGGTGAATGAGTGAGAAAGAGAGAGAGACAGACAGACAGACAGAGAGAGAGAGAGAAAGGAGAGAGACATACAGACAGAGAGAATAGAGAGGGAGAGAGAGAGAAGAGAGAAAGAGGAGATAGAGAGGTAGGCATCCCGTGGTCTGCAGCCACAACACCATCAGCATACATAATCCCACCGCAGCCTGATTAGACCTGTACTGAACACACACCAAAACACACACTGACATCGACACACACACACACACACGCACACACTAACACTCCCAGCATTAGAGAGAGGTTCTGTCCCAGCTTTCATTAATCTAATGCAATACAGTCACTTTCAACCCTTTTGTTCCAAAGCTCTCCATTAGTGTGAAACTATATAAATGAAAGGTCCGATGCAGTCCTTTTTTATCCTAATATCAAACCATTTCTAGGTAACAATTAAGTACCTTACTGTGATTTTTTTTTTAAATTAAATTGTCAAAATAGAAACAAAAATAGCTTCTAAGCAAAGAGCAATTTCTCAAGGAAGAATTTTGCTAGGACTGTCTGAGTGGTCAGAGTGGGGAGGGGCAACCTGAAAATGATATGTTATTGGCAGAGGTTTGGAACTCTCTTTCTTATTGGTCTATTTACTGCCTGCTGATGTCAGGCCAAAACTCCAACCCACCAAAACAGGCAGACATTTCAGGCGTTTAAAAAAAAAAACAGCTCTTACACTAAATGGGGATCATCATCAATTTCACAGTGTTATACCAAACTCATAGTGTGGAAATATATGTATACAGTGCATTTGGAAAGGATTCGGACCCTACACTTTTTCTAAATTTTGTTACAGTCTTATTCTAAAATTGATCAAATCATTTGAAATCTACACACAATACCCCATGATGACAAAGCGAAAACAGGTTTTTCGACATTTTTGCAAATGTATAAAAAATAGAAAACAGAAATGTTCAGAGTCTTTGTCCCCAAGAACACAGTGGCCTCCATCATTCATTTAAATAAGTATTCAGACCCTTTGCTATGAGACTAGAAATGGAGCTCAGGTGCATCCTGTTGCCATTTCTCATCCTTGAGATGCTTCTACAACTTGATCAGAGTCCACCTGTGGTAAATTCAATTGATTGGACATGGTTTGAAAAGGCACACGCCTGTCTATATAAGGCCCCACAGTTTACACTGCATGTCGGAGCCAAAACCAAGCCATGAAGTCGCAGGAATTGTCCATAGAGCTCTGAGACAGGATGGTTAACTGAGGCACAGTTCTGGGGAAGGGTACCAAAACATTTCTGCAGCATTGAAAGTCCCCAAGAACACAGTGGCCTCCATTATTCTTAAATGGAAGAAGTTTGGAACCACCAAGACTCTTCCTAGAGCTGGCTGACCAACCAAACTGAGAAATCAGGGGAGAAGGGCATTGAACAGGAAGGTGACCAAGAACCCGATGGTCACTCTGACAGAGCTAAAGAGTTCCTCAGTGGAGATTGGAGAACCTTCCAGAAGGACAACCATCTCTGCAGCACTCCACCAATTAGGCCTTTATGGTAGAGTGGCCAGATGGACGCTGCTCCTCAGTAAAAGGCACATGACAGCCTGCTTAGAGTTTGCCAAAAGGCACCTAATTGACTCACAGAGCATGAGAAACAAGATTCTCTGGTCTGATGAAACCTAGATTGAAGTCTTTGGCCTGAATGCCAAGCGTCGCATCTGGAGGAAACCTGGCACCATCCCTACGGTGAAGCATGGTGGTGGCAGCATCATGCTGTGGGGATGTTTTTTAGCGGCAGGGACTGGGAGACCAGTCAGGATCAAGGGAAAGATTAACGGAGCAAAGTACAGAGAGATCCTTGATGAAAACCTGCTCCAGAGTGCTCAGAACCTCAGACTGGGGCAAAGGTTCACCTTCCAACAGGACAATGACCCTAAGCACACAGCCAAGACAACGCAGGAGTGGCTTCAGGACAAGTCTCTGAATGTCCTTGAGTAGCCCAGCCAGAGCCCAGACTTGAACCCGATCTAACATCTCTGGAGAGACCTGAAAATAGCTGTGCAGCCCCATCCAACCTGACAGAGCTTAAGAGGATCTGCAGAGAATCATGGGTGAAACTCCACAAATACAGGTGTGCCAAGCTTGTAGTGTCATACCCAAGAAGACTTGAGCCTGTAATCGCTGCCAAAGGTGCTTCAACAATGTACTGAGTAAAGGGTCTGAATACTTATGTAAATGTAAAAAGAAATCTAAAAACCTGTTTTTGCTTTGTCATTATGGGATATTGTGATGTCATTATGGGGTATTGTGATGTCATTATGGGGTATTGTGATGTCATTATGGGGTATTGTGTGTGTAGATTGAAAAGGGGAAAAACAATTTAATACATTTTAGAATAAGGTTGTAACGTAATAAAATGTGTTAAAAGTCAATGGTTCTGAATACATTCTGAATGCAGTGTAAAACGCAGGAAGATCAAGTGTTTGACCGCACTAGGCCCTTAAGATAAAGATTTTTTTACATTGGCACTCAGCATCACTCCGTCAAGGGAAATATAGTATTCTTTCTGAAAAAGATATGTCCCGAGTGGCGCAGCGGTCTAAGGCACAGCATCTTAGTGCTAGAGGTGTCACTACAGACCCTGGTTCAATTCCAGGCTCTATCACAACTGGCCGTGATTAGGAGTCCCATAGGGCGGTGCCCAGTGTTGTCTGGGTTAAGGTTTGGCTGGGGTAGGCGGTCATTGCAAATAAGAATTTGGTCTTTCCTGGTTAAGTGAAATCATTTTTTATATATATGTCAGGATGTTGTGATATCCCTGGAAATAATCAGAATTCATGTAAACATTATCGTTTTGAAAACATAGCATGTCCAAACAAAGTGGTCTCTTGGCACAATTTATCCTGGGGTGAGTTGAGCTATGGGATTAAGCCGTCTACAGATTTCTGCACTGAATGAAATATTTCCACTATCTTTTTCAAACAATGTCTATCTTTATTTCCCAAACACAATTCAATACAATCACAACCACTTTTTGTCCTTTAATTTTGTCCTTTAATCTTTTAACACAGGTTTAACCGCCTAAAAAACTATTTGTACTTTAAAAAAAACAATTTTAACATAGGCCAGGCCCTGTTGTTACCTCAAATCCCACTTCAATTTGCTCAACTTGCCATTGGCTCAATCATTGGCTCAATTTACACCATGGCCATTCGCTCAATTTCTAACATTTTGACAATATTAGCCCTCACAGCTACAAAGGATGTACTTCCATGCTAGTTGTAGGACTTCATATTGAAAATGATAGAGGCCTGATGTATAGAACAATCTTAAAATGATCTACTTTGGTTTAGATAGCAGCACCATGAAACCTCTAACACAATAAATTCATGTGACTTGGTGAAAGTCTGTTTTTTTGGACCTAACCTGATTTTTCCATGGGGGGGTTTCTTCTTCACAGACTCCATGACATTATGACCTCTTCCTAAATATTTGGTCAAATTATACATTTTGTAACAAGGCTTGCTCAACTTACACTTTTTGCTAAACTTACCCCACTATCCCCTACTCTACTTCTAATGAAGATAATCCAGAATGTTCTCTACCATTTATGAAAGAGAATCTTTCAGAGCTCTCCTCAGCTCTCTATCCTTGTCTTTCCTCACACTCTCTCTCTCCCACTTACTCACACACACACACACACACACACACACACACACACACACACACACACACACACACACACACACACACACACACAGGCTAAAGCCTATAAAACATTTATACTCACTTCAGCCTCAGCGAATTAGCCAGTGACTTTCAATTCGAGGAACTCCGGTTCAAAACTAAGCAACACAACCATTTGTTTCTCTTTCTACTGAGATTTAACGGTTTCTGTTAAAAAGCCTAAAGCCTTTAGGGCCTCCCGGGTGGCGCAGTGCTCTAAGGCACTGCATCGCAGTGCTAGCTGTGCCACCAGAGACTCAGCCCAGGTTCTGTCGCAGCCGTCCGCGACCGGGAGGTCCATGGGGCGACGCACAATTGGCCTAGCGTCGTCCTGGTTAGGGAGGGCTTGGCCGGTAGGGATATCCTTGTCTGATCGCGCACTAGTGACTCCTGTGGC